>NC_051163.1:136132477-136312476 GCF_013339745.2 Dermacentor silvarum
AAGGTCGTGTGCTGTTACTGAATTCCGATTGCACTGGAGCCGTTCAGGCGATGGTGACAGATTCTAATCGCACGTAACATAACATGTTCTATGACGTCAGAATTAGTTCGGAACAGGTACATCTGCAGATCGTAGCCGTGAATGAAACGCTTGCTTGAAGGGAAGTTTTGCCATTTTCATGTATCGCAAGCTTTGCTAGTTTTCGGGCGTATTATTCTAAATGTGCGACAAAGTTTTCAAACCCGATTTCTATGCTCTATGAAAACACAAACGGATTATTATGCCCGACTGACTCAGCACTGCGCTTATTAATATCTAACTCGCACAAGCAGAGTAACGATGATTGATGGTCCGTTGCACTCAGTACCATGCCTCCTCGGTGAACTGCGACGCACAATAGTATTTGAATCGCGAGCTTTCTTTGAAGCAAATGTAGCCGTTCTAACTCGCGAAAATTCTCATGAGAAATAACAGTTAATTTTGGCTTTTACTCAGCACTGCTGCGGTGTAGAGCTCAAAAACGATCTGAAAGTTGTATTGACACAGAAAACTGACATCTTGTTTTTTTTCTGTTGCACAAAGTTCCTAATGTCCCATTTGTCACGGTTGGAAGCCTACTTTGCTTCAGGAAACAAAATTAATTCTGTGGCATGGCCCTTTTGTAGGCAAGGCAGCGCTGAGGTAGCAACCTCAAGCAAATGTTAGAATTGTCAATAGCTGGTGCGATCAGCATGCGAAATCCATAGGCAAGAACCCAAGCTAAGTGGTTATGCGAATAATTTGCCGTCAATAAATATCAACACACAGACAGTGCAATCACGGTTATAGGTGATAAATATTCTATAGTTTGAACCAGAACAAAGTTTTTATATGTGCTTATGTTCTCATGGAGTTACTAATAGGCACCGATTTTAATTGCAATATATAAATGAAACAAATCTTGTAAACAGAACGGGCTACTGAGAATCACGCACACACACACTCACACAGGCCGTCAAAAACACAAGGAATGGCAGTAGGCCTGAGGCGCGGCTTGTCCCTTGGCAACGATACGGCGTTACCGTTTATCGTGAAATCGTCCGTAGGGAGATGCATAATGGATCTTAGTGCTTCGCGCACACACGCATATGCTTGGACTCGACGCTGAAATTGTCCGTTTCTTGTCGTGGTATGGCTCGCTTCCAATTCTCGATGAACACTCGGCATGAACACTCGGCATGCAAAATAGCGATACCTTTTCTCGAGTGTCTTTGTAGCCGGAATGGCCCCCCGGCACACAACACCTGAACGGCAGTGTCAGGCCGAACGGGCCACTTCAATTGTACAATGCCAGAATTCGGATCTTGCCTAAAAATTTATCACAAATATAAAGTACGCGTCCAAACTTTCAGCCCACGCCGGCCGCATCTGCAGTCTCTCCGGGTTTAACACGGAGAAAAGTGGCCTTTCAGCTGCGGTGGCGCCGCAGCGTCGCGGCTTCATGCGACTTATCAAGCTCTTCAATAGAGTGACGGCAGAGTTTCGTGACCAGAAAAGTATTGAGGGACTATGCTACGACTGAAGGCCGCGACTGTGCAAATGGCCCCCTGTTTTCAGGTGACTGAGCCTGCAGTCTTATTAAAAATAAAGTCGCTGTTTCGCCCGAAAGGCGAAGTATCAATTGCGATAGGAAATTTACTATTTTCTCAAAATTTTTGCGCGCAAATAAACAGGGACGAAGAAAAGGAGACACAAGGACGAGCGCTTTCTAACAACTGATGTTTATTATTGAAGAACCACCGGCTTCAGTTGTTCAGTTGTTGAATAAACATCAGTTGTTAGAAAGCGCTCGTCCTTGTGTCTCCTTTTCTTCGTCCCTGTTTATTTGCGCGCAAAAATTTTGAGAAAATGAATCTGTTCCAACTAGGCCGACTCGCAGCTATGAAATTTACTAGTAGGGTAATTTTATGGGCTGCATAAACTTAGACACATTCGCTTTCTAACTAAATTGACAAGCATGATGTCAGCGCGCTCAAGCAAACAGGAATCGTTCGCACTCGATGACCGCAGACAAGCACTGTCAAAACGCTGGCGTGAGCAAGCACTGCCGGATCAGTGACCGAAGGCTTTTGTGTGCTATCACTTCAACGGAAACTAAGCGGCAAAAGCACAGCGCATACAAAGGTCAGAGCCGTATGGAGATCGCTTTCAAGATACGGTGCGCGCGACAGCCCTCAGCCGCGCGAAGTGCAAGTACGCAGTTCCTGGCATAGTAGAAGCCGCACACCCTCCCTCCCGCGCTGCCTTCCCGGTTTCCTCCTTTCGCGTGGGAGATTGAGCCGCCAGTTCCGCTTGCTCCCGGTCGCAATATACGCATTTAGTGCTGCAGCTAAAGGTCGCCTCCCCTCCCTCCCTCCTTCCCTCCCATCCTACACGGCCTTTCGCACGACCGGAGGCGTCGTGTTTGCTCCCCAGCGTGCGCTCGCTCTCTCTGAAAGCGCGCGTCCCTCGCGCACTTTCACTCGCACATACCACATACGGAGCGGGGCGACAAGTTTATCAATGTTGGACTTTACACGGAACCTCACGGCGACGACGAGACGACGGCGACGGCAAGAATGCGCTTGGAGTGTCCATATAATTTCTATCGCAATAAAAACAAGGTTGCTGTAGCACAATCTCTCTATGAGCTCCGCGGATTTTGACCAAATACTACAAATTTCTGGGACTTGCGACGCCAGTCGAAAAAGCCTATCTGTACACCAAAAGAGTAATGCGAAATACGTTTTCTTTCTTAGTGCGGTATTGCCTTGTTGCTTCGGCGGTTATTATAGGCTCAGGCTTTAGACAGAAAGTTCCGACAAATATGTGGACAAGCCCTCGTCGTTTGTTTGTCGGCATTCTTAGCTCATTAGAATGGACCTTTAGGTAAAGACCGATGTAAGTTTTACGTTAATTTAAATTCATCTAAACAAGTCGCACTCGGGAAGAAATATGTTCTTGCAGAAGAGTTCGGGGGGGGGGGGGGGCGGGTTGTTCTGTAAGGGTCTGCCAAGTGGATATGTCCATTTTGTCTTCTGCGGAAGTGTTGATTGGCTGCGTTGGGGTACGCGTGAGAAGGAAACAGGCGCCCCTAACCAAGATACCCCCTTCCTCTCCTGTTCTCCTCTTAAATAGTGCACCTCAATGGCACAATGTTTACTGTTTTTTTGTTGTTCACATCAAAGGCAATTTCCATCTTTCACAACAGGAGCTTGAGGACTCTAATCGTATCCAAGACGGTGGCTCTATGCGATATACCGAAGCTCAGTAAAAGCATGATCTGCACGCCTGCTATTAAAGACGCCTTCAGCTGGTCAGTAAAAGGGTGAGAAGCTGTCTTTTCTCTGTGGCCTCCAATTATATACGAGCATCGGGTATAAAAGCAATACGAAAAATGTTGTGCGCATCATCAATGGCCAACTTGACGGTCGGCTAACGCCACTTTTGAACTAGGTCAACAACGCCAGCAGTTACCACGAAGCTAAGCATAGAGGAAGTCGCAAGAGGCATTGCGCTTTTTTTTCCATTAACAAGCAGCTTGATCAAGTTCGCATCCATCATGCCCCTCATACAGCAAAAAATATTTGTCGGATTTTAATTGTGGACGAATTTTGTTTTGCTACTGTGTCATCAAATTTTTTTTCAATAGGTGCCTATTCCGAGGTGTATCATGTATACTGCGTTCAGAGGCATAATATGAGTAAATGAGTACAAGTACAGCAGCCCGTTAGCCTGCTAACTTGACGTGGCCCTTTATTTTCTCTCTACTGACAAGCGTATGCGCAGCGAATTTGTCCTGCTGTCATAAATCAATGCTTACGCTTGTTGCGAGCGCACATGTGCGCTCGCAACATGCGTAAGCATTGATTTATGAGAGCAGGATAAATTCGCTGTGCATACGCTTGTCAGTAGAACATATGCGGTAGAACATATGTTCTACCATGCTCTTCACAATAAGCACGCGGTTATTGCGAGTCTTTTTTTTCGCCGCCCAAGTTCGTGTGCCGGTGTTACAAGATGTTCTGGGGCTGCGGAACTTCTGATATCATGCTCGTTCGCGGCATCAATCGTTTCCAAAGAACACGGCACTGCACGGAATGCTTAAATAACCGATAACCACCACCTCCCGCCTCGGATGCAAGAGGCGGTGGGCTCGATTCCCATCGTCGCCGTGCACCCATTGGTTAAAATGGGCACAAGTGTACCCCGGCCTAGCGTAGGGGTTATGCGCTTGTAAAACGAGCCGGCGTCCTAAATTCCCGTCGAAACCCTCGTGAGCACAAAAAGAGACATTTGGGCTGCTCCCATCGCGGCCATTTCCTATGTGGCGTCCGAAATGCACCTATTGAGGTGGAGTCGTCCTCGGGCTGGAAACACACACCGAAACTGTAGAATTTATTTTTTTGTGGAATGAACATGTTCAACCTTCGCCATTAATGTGTGACCCGGGGTGAGCCCTCATCAGGAAGTAAACTGTTAGCTTCTCCCTTTTGCCTTCCCCATGGGCATGTTCTGTGCAGACATCTTCATGTCCGAATAAACTGATTTGATTTCAACATTAAAAAACCTTGCCCGTTGACTAAGCACATGTCAAAAGCTCCCAACGTGGCACTTGCATTCACATTTCATGTAACAGGCATGTAAAAAGTTGCAGACGCCTTGCAGATGAAATTACACACTGTTGCAACTGTAGCATTTACGTTCTGTGAAAAATTCTTGCTGAGTGAGTTTCAAACGCAGAAATGCTCGACGTTCTCGGCTGCCACAGCTGCCCACGGTGGCCTTTATTTTTTTTTTTTCATTTCTTCAACAACCGAAGAGCTCACGGTCACGTCAATGGCCCTTAGGAATGCCTGACAGCGTAGGCAGTCGAGCTGACAGGCAAACGTACAATCAGCGAAAAACTACTAATGCCTATGAAACATGCTGCAACTTATTAGACGGCGTCAATCCTGACAATATCACTGGTTGGTGGCTGCCCATGCCGGCGCTATTTGAACACCGTCTCTATCGCTCGTTGGCCTAGAAAGCTAAGGAGGCACTTTTATGTTTCTTGACGTCGACTGGCATGTGCCTTTGAATTAGTGGTGCCTTTAACCGACTTTTCTTTCCACCTCTTTTCCTCTTTTTTCTTCCCGATTACGTTTTCCCCTTCCCCCCGCGTAAGTTAGCGAAGCAGGCGCTTTTAAGGAAACGTCACTGCTCTCTCCTTTTCTTTACTCACCTCTTTGACCGTGGTAATGCTACCACCACAAAGAATAATCGTCTGCACCACTAAGGGCATCATCATCAGCCTATTATTATAATCCCTGCTGGATGAAGGCCTCTTACAGCGACTGAATTAACAATTTGCTCCTAACGGGGTTAGCAATAAAGAGATATCTATGATCACCTTTCACGCAGGGGACGCGCCGAGACGGAGAGCAATTTCGTCCATTCGCTCTGCCGGGCAGTGTGGCTGGACGCCTACTGGGTGATGATCACTCATCTGGGCTACTACGCATGCCTCACGGCAAGGACCGTCGTTTTAGAGTAAGAACCGGAACCGGAACCATCAAGTGGTTATTCCGAAATTCCTTCACTTCCGCATATTAACGCGTGTTTTTGCTCCTCTTTTACCCGTAATTTCTACGCTCGCCAAATTGCGCCGTCTTTGCCTCGCAGATGTGACAAAACAGACATGGCCACCATGCCACGCGTCCTCATTACGTCTGCAGTGCGTGAAGTTCCACAGCCTTCTTTACGACAAGGGATGCCTTAAGAGCTTGTCGCAAGACTGCTTGCACAGACATATGTCTCCTGCTTCAAACAATCTCGCGAACAATATTGACTATAAATTTGTAGAGTTTGTACTTTATAAATTTGGCTTAGTTGTAGAGCGCCCGCCTCGGCTGCGGGAGCCGGTGGTTTGGATTCCCACAGCCGCCGGGCACCCACTGGTTCAAATGGACACAAGTGTACCCCGGCCTGGCGTTCCGTGGTTGGAGTGACATTAACTGTCACTCAGATAGCAAGAACATAAAAAATATTGGGCACAAACTCTGAATAGCTATACAGCTTTCAGATTCTGTGTGGCAGTGAGCAACAGTCAGTGTATTCAAAACTGAGGCTACCATAGACACGTGAATTATATCAATATTACGTTTCCATGCTCGCTTTCACGGTGTCATGTTATAGTAGCACCGTTAAAAAAAAAACATGGGGACACATTTGCCTCAAAAGCTTCCGCGCTCTATGGCCATGCCTGTTACAATACCTCTTCTGGCTCTTTGTAAGCAGTGTGACAATACACACATAACAGATAACAGTTGTGAAAGTGTACATTTTTGCATCTAAAAGGTAACTCGAGCTGTTTACGCTATAGCATGGTAATTCCGGAACAATCGCGACTGGTTGTTTTGAAGATCTTGCGTCATTCCTGCTGTTGATATTGTACAGAGTCACGCTTACGCCCCGTTGATATCGTTGTCGAGAGCCAGAACCTGTTGTTACGAAATGGCGCCATCTTTTGGAAGGTAAAATATTATTAACCTTACCATGTCTGCAATTTGTATACCATAGAACAGGTTACGCTATGCGCTAGAATTCAGGAATAGAGGACTAATATTCACATAACTTTATTTACGCAAACACGTTCCACCGTTGACCATTGTTTGCACACTTGGTAGTCAAGATTTTAAAAATTTAATTATGGGGTTTTGCCAAAACCACGATCTGATTATGAGGCACGCCGTAGTGGGGGACAACGGAAATTTGGACCACCTGCGCTCTTTATCGTGCACCTAAATCTTAGTAAACGGGGGTTTTCGCATTTCGCCCCCACCGAAATGCGGCCGCCATAGCCGGGATTCGATCCCGCAACCTCGTGCTCAGCAGCCCAACACCACAGCCACTGAGCAACCACGGCGGGGTACTCAAGACAGTGATTGGCGTGAGACAAACAATCGCGAAGGCCGTTTATGTTCAAGAAGGTTTGTGAATACAGTCGGTGAGGACAACTGTTCGGAATAGTGCAGTGAGAATTCGAATTTTCGCGCACCTTCCTGGGCTCCCGTCTACGTTTGCATATCTTATGTGCACTCGAGAGACGTAATGGAAGGATGTGCACCTTCGTAGCACAGTACAAGGCAGGCATTAAAATGGTGGCACTGTCAAACTGGTGCTCCCTACGCCTTCTCCGACCCCTCTGCTACTGGAAGACTGAAATTCCTGCTTAGAATGCGTTGCATATGAACACAAAATTGAAAACGGAAAAATAATTACATACAAGAATGTACTTACATGCAAGCGTTTGCATTTACTGTTATCCGTTCACAGGAGTATTCCTGAGAACTACTAAAGTTTGAGCAAGTTGGCAGGGATTCATGGCTCTGAAAGACACACGTGCAAGCGCGTACACAAGAACGAAACATGATGAAATTTCACTGATGAAGTGGATGAAATGTGACACTAATGACCCGTAGTTTATCACTACGCACGTAAGGTAATTGAATGTTTTTCGGGGCGTCAAAAAATGACACAGGAAAATGCCGAAGAATGGGAATTGGCGAGGTCAAACTGTTGCGGAATGTTTATCTCTATAGCGATGACGGATCACTACGTATTTGCTAGAGTGAATTTGGGGGACGAATGCGAGATCCATATTGTTACAGACGGCCGAATGACATCGATAGAAACTGTTCAAACGACCACGGACAGAAAAAAAAAAGAACTACAGCCTTGCACGACCTTGCAGATTCACAGTCCAATTTTAGGCGAAGCTGATTCTTTCGAGCAGTTGCATTCAAACTTCAGATGCCTGTCCTTACACCACAGGCTTGAAAGCGTTGCACGCATATTGACACGCGTATAAATCGCTTATACTTTCGGTGAACGTTTTCTTTGAGAGTCAATCTGTGTTACAATGTTAAAGCTCAACGCGAGGCGCGCCTTTCTGTATCTGAAGTTTATCGAGGGTTATCAGTGGTTCTATCCATTGCCTGTTGTCGCCGAACCTTGGATAATCTGATTGTATGCGCGACATGAATTGTGTAGTGCTTTCTGGAAAGCACGAGGGCACCAGTGATTACGCAAGAAGCCTCCACGAACATGAACAAAAGCCGACATGCTTGACCCGCAGATCAGGCTCTCGATGATCGCTGACTTTGCTCGCCCCTGTCGTTTTGCTTTGTTGTTACTCCTGTTGCTGCGCCCAACATCGCCCAACAAAGCGTTAAATTGATAACTCAGTTTTAACATTGCATCGTTCTCCACATCACTTCAATGTGATAATGTAACGTTTCAAGCCCTTCCTTGAGAAAGTTCTACCAAATGCCGTCCTTTATCCACACACTATTACCTTCCTATGCGCGTCAGCTATAATGTTCCAATATGTAGAAAATGTGATCTCGGTGACGGTTATGGCATTTCCAGCAGAGCTAGGTTAACTATACACCGCTGTCAGAACACACTCCTAAACCTCTCGAGCACCTGTATAAGTACCTACTATCAAATGCTGTAATTAACCGACGCACTTAGACCTTTGCATTTCCACGATATAAGCAAGCTGACCTGTTTAGTTCGCCTGGAACGGCGAGGGCACCTAGGATAACGTAGGAACTGGGCAGAACACTGGGGTTTCCCGCATATTTTCAAAAGTCATAATTCAGCCAGCAACGTTACAATTTCGTTAAGGATTGCAAATACCGTACCATCGGATTTTGTACAAATATGGACTCGCTGTGAGAAAGTTCTCTCGGGACGTTTGAAAACATAGCGGATAACGACCGTTTCACTCTTTCGAGAACTTTATCAATAACGTTTTGCAGAAGGTGTGTTTTATCGAGACCAATTTGACTGCATGCGCATACAAATTCGTCGAGCAGGATCCTTTGTTGGGCTAGTTGGTGTGTAGATATAATCCAATATAGTGCAATACATTTTTGGCGCTACGTTCCATCATGACATATTGGTCATTAAGTTATCCTCATTTTCATCAAGTTTGGTCTCGGTGACAGATATAGTTCTCCGAAAGCATACAACGCTCCGGGGCAATTGCATGCGTAGATTACTGCATTGGGCTTAACGTATGTCAGCGTATGTCAGCCAAATATAGACATGGTGCCTTGTTTAGGGCAACTATAATAATGGGGAAATCTACTATGAACCTTGTATAACGCATAAAAATAAGTAGAAAATAGCTATTCAGTAACTATTTGGAAAAATTATAATTTATGCATTCCCCACAGATCAGGTCCAACATTTGTATTTAATATAAACTTGGTGTTATGTACAGTTTTATTAAGACTCTGGATCACATGACAAATAACGCCCTTATCTATTTATTTATTTACGATAATCCACAGGGCCAGTGAAGGCATTGAAGAGGGGAGTTGATTAACAAATGAGATAAAACAAACATAGCTGAAGTGGTTACACGGGTGAAAATAGCACACAACAAAGTAGAAAAATAAATAAATATATGATAAAAATATATAACTCAGTAAGAATTCACACGGGAATGCAGTAATCCTGTCATTAAATTATTTTAGCTAAAGCGCCACGAAAAAGTGAGTTATCGTTGATGGACACAATATTGGCGGGAAGGTGGTTCCATTCAATGGATGTTCGAGGCATGAAAGACTGCAAGAAAGTGTAAGTGTTAGACCTATTGATGCCAACTTTATGATGGTGATCGATGCGATGTCATAAGTAATGAGGTCGAAGAAGGAAATCGTTGCACAGAGTTTGTGAGCTTGTGAAACAGGACTAAACGTTATATATGGCGGCGTAATGATAATGATGGAAGCTGAAGGTGGTGCTTCATGGCTGTAATGCTTATGGTTCGCCTATAGTTGGAATTAATAAAACGAACAGAGTTATTCTGTACAAGTTCAATGGCGCTAATTAGTTATTTTTGAAATGGATCCCATACAGATAACGCATACTCCGATTTCGGACGAATTAGAGTCTTTTACAGCAATAACTTCAAAGAAGATGGAGCGCTGGAAAAGTTACGGCGTAGATAACCAAGTACGTGGTTAGCGTTGTCAATTACGTATTCTATACGAGTTGTCCAAGTTAGGTTGGATGAAATAAATAAGCCCAGGTACTTATATGAACTTACTGATTCTAAAGAAACGTTATTCAAATAGTATACATGCGGGGTACTAGTAATCCTGGCTATACGCATAGATTTACACATACTAATGTTAAGTTTCATTAACCATAGTTCACACCAGTTAGCAATCGCAGTAAGATGAGTCTGAAGAGAGCTAATGTCGTCAGAACCTTTAATTTCGCGGAAAATAACACAGTCATCGGCAAAGAGGTGAATGTTAGAAGATTACTGAGAGGGCCGGTCATTAATGTAAATTAAGAGTAGTGGACCAAGTACAGATCCCTGAGGTACACCAGAGCTCACCTCAGTAAGTGAAGGGTTGTGACCGTTAACTGAGACAAATTCCGAACGATTAGTAAGAAAGCATTCAATCCATTTTAAAACATTAGACTCAATGTTAAGATGACTAAGCCTATGAAGTAGCAGTTTATGACAAACCTTGTAGAATGCTTTGGCAAAATCTAAAAATATGCAATCGACGAATGATGATCGGTCGAGAATGCGATGAAGTTTATGTGCGAAAGATACGTGCTGAGTTTCACATCAGTATGTCTTATGGAATCCTTGTTGTGCCGGTGAAAATAACAAGTTAGATTCAAGGAATTCTGTCAGCGCTTTAAAGATTATACGTTCTAGTAACTTACAGCATGTACATGTTAGAGAGAAGGGGCGATAATTAATGGCATTGGCTTTGCTGCCTGACTTGTGAAGGGGAACCACCTTCCCAATCTTCCATTGTGTAAGTAAAGTACACGTGTCAAGAGATTGCTGAAATATCTTCGCTAATATGATGGAACTATATGCGGACCTACTTTGAAAAACTTTTGCATTGACCGAGTCAAAACCGGGAGAAGAGTGATAGTCGAGATTTTCAATAAGTTTGGCAATACCACCAACGTCTACGACAATAGGGAACATGATCGGGTAGTCATAATTCTCTGATTCAGGAAAGTTAGAACTAGGAGCAAGGGAAAAATTTTTGACGAAAGTATCGTTTAATAAAGTAGGGCGTTCTTCGTTAGAGACTTGTTCGCCAGAGGAGTCCTGTAAAGTGATTAAATTATCAGAAGAAGGGTTAACTACGCGCCAGAATTTACGGACGTTTGTTTTCAACATAGATGGCAAGGAATTAGATAGGAAATAATGCTTTGCGCTTTTTAGAGCAGTTATGTACGTGGGAGAAGTTTGTATATCATCCAACGTGAGTTAGTAGCCCTAGCTGTTCGATAGAAGCGTTTTTTTTTTCTGTTAGAAAGGCGTCTGATATGTGCGTTATACCAAAGGGCTTGAGAATTGGAAGTGATGGTGCGGCTTGGATCCTATCTGTCAGTCAGATCTTTTACTTTGGATGCAAAGCTATCCCAGTTAGTCTGAAGAGTACTGCGGTGAAAGTTAGTCAAAAACGTGTCTAAAAAAGCCGATAGTTCGCTAATAATAGCTACGAAGTTGGCTTTTTTATAATCTAGAATTAGCTTTCTATTTTTGTTCGGAATAGGGCAAACCACTCTGAGGTTGAAGTTTAGTAACGAGTGATCGCTTATACTCGGTAGAAAAGTAATATCTTAAGCGAGATTCGGTCGATTAGTTAGAACTAAATCTAGGATATTTGCACCATAAAAGGCGACTATAGTAGGACGTGTTACCAATTGTGATAAAGAGAAAACAGAACAAACGTCTAGAAATTCTTCAGCTTGGGTTGAAACGGGTAATAAGGTAGGAAAATTATCAGTTCAAGTAATGTTCGGAAAATTTAAATCGCCCAGCAAGAACAAGGGTGATAAAGGAGATAGTGTACAAACAGTGTAAATGACGTTGTTAAGGTCGTTATTAAAGGTAGAAGAATATGAGGGGCAGCGGCAACATACACTGAAGATAACTTTGACAGGACCTAAAGGCCAGACTACTTCTAGGTTAGCGTCGATTTTAGTGCGGAATGAAGGAATGGTGCTTGAAATAGCAAGAAGGACGCCACCTCCATGGCGGTCATTTCGATCACAGGGTTAAACTGTGAAGGCATGTGCATGGTGGAAAATTTCAGAATCATTTATATGTTCAGGAAGCCATGCCTCAGTCAGTGCGACTATCAGTGCGACTATGTTTGCAGAACAAGAGTGAATTGCTGAGGATACGGAATGAAATTTAACCACACTTCAAAGAACGGAAACGGGAGCTGCTGTTAAATGGCCACTAACCCTCTCGTTCACATATGTGGAAGCTCGATTAGACGAGGCAGCATCGGTATTAGCGGTGTTGCCATTTGACTTGCTTTCGTTAACGCTGTTGGAAATGGGGTTATAAGTGTAACATTTGTGATTTAGAAGCCGTTTATTGTACCGTAATTTAAATTTTGGAGAGCCTTCCTGAATATTGCCAAATTATATAAGTTTTCTGCGTGTGAGACGGGTGGAGGCCGAGAAATCTTCACTAAAATTCATGTCGTTAACCTTGAAGTCGCTGCGCATAGAAAATATTTTTTCTTTTATTTTGGAGTTGCCGAATGACCGGGCGGCACTTATCAGGTGAAAAAGAACCTAGTCGATGCGCGCGATGAATTGATTCTGCGGAAAAGGTATCTAGTGCCGATTTTAGAAGCCATGTTACCTTAAGTTAAGTTTCCTGCCAAGTTTCCTTAGCGTCTGGAATACCATGAAAGGTTACATTGTCTCGCCGTGATCGGTCTTCTAGTTCATCGAGGCGCAATTGCAAGTTGTTGTTTTGCACTGAAAATTTATGTACAGGAGTCTCAATAGCATCAAAATTGTCGACCATTTTATTTTTTTCTTCTAGATCGTTTATTCCTTTATGAATACTGGCGATCTTGGTTTCCATACTCTTCTGACCATTCTTAACAGCTTTGATGTTTGCGGCAAGTTTAACGTGATTTTTTCAAGTTTGCAGAGAAGGAGTGTGTACATCGTTCAGTAAACGAAAAAGAGGGTTCATTTGCTCAGCAGGATCATGCGGCAGTGAGCCGATTTCCGCAAGCGATTCAGATCGCGTGTTGGGGCCAGGGTTGGATTCATTGTCCCCAGAGCAGAGTAATAAGCGCGTCATAGAAAAACACTAGCTGAAGGAAATCAAGCCTCCCGTTGCCTAGAAAAAGGGGTTTATGAAGAATAAACCGAGAAATGACTCCGTGGGTATAGCTGCTGTTGCGCGTGGTCAGAAGCACGAGCGCTTCGTCCTCTTCTTTGTCGCTCTTGTTCCAACAAACTGGCCCGCGCTCAGAAGTTCACAAAAAATTGATTCCAGTGGATACAGGTGTTGAGCGACCCGTTTAACGGTAGATCTGCCCGGTAGTCTCATGGTACAGGTTCTTGTCTTGCCCTCCCTTATTTTATGGAGCTCCTCTATTCGAACAATGTTCCATAGTGACCGGGGCTTGCTGGGCTCTTGTAGAAGGACGGGGTCGCCTTTCTTAATTTTGTCGAACGATGTCTTTGACTTGGAGCTTGACATTGTTCTTAACTCCGGGAGGTATTCTTTGGACCAACGTTCCCAGAAAGTTCTTCGAGCTTTTTCTCGTTGTTTCCACATAGGAAGTATACGGCAACAATCAGCTGTGATCTCGCCGCGTGTTAGGTCGGGAAGTGCAGATATTCGCTTTCCAATGAGAAAGTGAGCCTGGGAGAGAGGTTCCAGATCTCGACAGTCACTATAAACGTATGTGATTGGCCGGGATCACAGCTTCTACTACAGTTAAAGTTGTTTGTAGCTGTTTCTCCGTAAGATATCCCTTGCCGATGCACTTCTTCAACATCAGCTTCACAGACTTGGTAAGTCTCTCGTGAAAACCGCCCCACCACGGTGCATGATCAGCGATAAATTTCCATTTTATGTGATGGTTCACGATGAAGTTACAAACTTCTTCGTTTCTCAATGACTACCACAATCTCGAAAGCTCTCTCTTGCTCTTCTTGAATGCTAAGGCGTTGTCGGAATATATAACAGAAGGAAGTCCTCGCCGCGACACAAAGCGTCGGAAAGCGTTGAGAAAGCTTGTGGCAGTCATGTCTTCTACTAGTTCGAGGTGAACAGCTCTAATCACGGCGCACGTGAACCATCAAATATACACTTTGGCGTAGTCATCTGGATGTTTAACGTAGAGGGGACCGGCGAAACCTAGTCCTGTTACTTCAAAGGATTTCGAAGCGCTCACTCTTTCAGGTGGTAACGGTGCAGTCACTTCGGAGAAAGGTTTGACATTGTAGCGTTGGCACACAATGCATCCTCTGATGACCTTCTTGACTAGCTGCGGTCCTCGTAATATCCAAAATCTCTCCTTTATTTGTACAAGTGTATCCCGAACTCCTGCATGAAGAAGTTGCCGATGGTGCTGCATGACGAGGAGCTCGCAGCACTAGTGGTCCTTTGGTAACACGATTGGATGTTTTTCATCGCAAGATTTCTTACTCTATTGTAAGCGGCCTGCGGCTCGCAGAACTCCATTGTCGAAGAAGCATGTCACGTCCCGACGTATAGAATCGTTTATATGTTGAGCTCCTTTTGAGACATGGTCAATTTCAGGAGAAAAAGCTGAGCTTTGAACCTTCTTTATCCATTATAGTTCGCCGGCTTGTACTTCTTCTGCATTCAGGGTTCCCCGGGACACACTTTTCCGCTTCAACTTCGAGGTAAATCGCAGTATCCAAGCTGTAACACGGTGTAGTCGAGTAAGAGAGCTGTAGTTGTGAATGTCCATAATAGGTGGTTCGGTTTGTATGGCGACTTGCAAGCAGGGCACCCGATGAGTACGCTCCTCCGTGACACTCGGGGGAAGATCGGTTGAGTTCGCTATACGGTGTGGTGGCCATTCATTATCTTCACAAGTGAGGAAATGGGGTCCTGTCCACCAGGCTGAGTTTGTTGTTAATTCACGGGCCAAAACTCCTCTTGTCAAGAAATCAGCAGGATTTTGCTTTCCGGGGCAGTGTCTCCACAATGTGATGTCCGTTTTACTCTGAATCTCCGTTACCCTATGGCGAATGAAGTCTTTCCATCTGTTAGGATCGCTGGTAATCCACTACAGTGCTATCATTGAGTCAGTGCAAAACTGCACTGATGTAATGTCCTAGGCTAGCTCTTGACGCACGTACTCGTACATTCGTGTTCAGACGAGATAGGCTAGTAGTCCGAGTCTGGCAAGGCTTGTCTCTTTGTTTGGGGCCACCTTGGACTTGCACAAGACTATCGTTGAGCTTTTGTCGTTCGTACTTCCTGCTGTGCAAATGTAGCAGACGGCACCGTAGGCTGATTTACTGGCGTCAGTGAAAAAAATGGAGTGCGTATTTGTCTCCAAGCCCATGTACACCTTGTCGGTGCCGGGGAATTTTATTGTCACAGAGCTGTGGCAGTTCATTGCACCAACTCTTCTATTCGTGTAGAGCGTCCAGTGGCAACTGTTCTTCCCAGTCAACGCTTTTTCTCCAAAGGTTTTGAAAACTTATCTTCATCCTTATTGTAAAAGCAGTCAGCATACCGAGAGGGTCGTATGGGCGACAAGTTGTCTGTAGCATGAACCGCTTGGTATCAGTTCTTTGTTGAACAAGCTCTATAGCATTTCCCGGACTAAACGACAGTACGTCGGTGTCAGGATGCCATACCAATCCCATGACTTTCAGTACTCCTGTCAGTTGTCCGAGAGGGAACTCCGGTGGTTGCGTCGATTGAGTACCAAGAACGCGTGCGTCGTTCGAAGCCCACTTGTGTAGCTTCATAGAGGCACTTGCGAATATCTCGGTGGCTTCTGACCGCAGTTTGGACGCCTCTTCAACGGAGTCCGCTCCTGTTAAAATGTCGTCAATGTATATGGAACCCCACAGCCTTTTTGCAGTTTCGGGGTAAGCAGACGACGCTTGATCCAGATGATGATGGATGGTCGCCGCCAAAAGAAAGGGACTACAGGTCGTGCCGAATGGTACTCTGGTCATACGCCAGATGCCAATGTTAGACAACGGTTGATCTGGCTTGGGTGGTCTCTCCAACCACAGGTAGCGCAAAGCGTCTCGGTCGGTGCTGGTGATGCTTATTTGCAGAAACGCTTTTTCGATGTCTGCTACTAAAGCAATGCGATGCTTTCTAAAGCGAAGTAGCAGTCCTATGAGATCGGCATTGAGGTTTGGTCCGGAGTACAGGCTGTCGTTGAGCGAGAGCTCTACTTTTTCATGTGAAGAAGCATCGAAGACCACCCTTACTCTTGTAGTACGGTCCTCGCGGATTACTGCAGGGTGTGGCATATAATACACTGGGTTTTCTGTATTATCGTCAGTGACCTTCTCGGCTACACCATCGTTAGCGTATTTACGTAAGGCAGCATGATGTTCTTGCAGAAGCTGAGGGCATCGACGAAGCTTTCGAAGAAGTTGATTTAAACGCGTCTGTGAGTTAGCTCGATTGTTGTGGTTGAGAATTCTCGGTTTCCATGGAAGTGAAACTACGTAACGACAATTCTCCATCTTGACTGTGCTGTTGAAGAAGTCCAAAACTGGGTCTGCGTCCTGTGTCTTGTTATGTCCATCGGGTTTCATCACCATAATTTCTAAGTCCCAGTAATTATCTGTGGTGATCCTAAATTCTTCCACTGCCGCTTTCAGTACAATTGTCTCGTTGCAGTGTGTGACGGTAGCACAAGAGGCTGATGGTCCCCGCAGAGTCCAGCCTAAGAAAGTCTCGACAGCTTCAAGTCCGTTCTCCAAATTCCACACGTTTCCCGTGACAAATGAGCAGTAATAGTCACTAGACATCGAGAGATTTTGGGCTTTCAGCTTGATCGTTATCGGTGAAGTAATAACCTTGGTGCTCGAACTTGTCAGTAAAGTCTCCACTCGGCCGTGGAATGGATTGGTCGCAGATTTTGGTCGTGACGAGAGCTTCGATCAACAGTGTCTTGCAACTATGCACTGAACTCAGAGTGACAGACACTCGCCGGAAAGTCTTCTCGTCATGATGCCCTCCAAAATGTCCTACTGTAAGGCACTCGTAGTCGAGTACTTGACAATTAAGTTTCTGAGCCAATTTCTCGGTCACAAAAGTGCGCTGGCTGCCTCCATCCAATAAAACGCGAACCAGCGTTCTACTATACTGGCCGGCTACCCAAGGAACAGCTGTTTGGAGGTATACATGAGCCATTTGGAGGTGCCAGTTTCAGTCATCCAGTTCCAGTTGTACCTGTTTAGGGAATGGCTGGAGTCCGGTGGTCGCTTTCATCAACCTTGGGTCACACGTTGTTTCTGCATGGCGCCGATTTCACTTTCCACATTTTACCTTTCTTATGCAATTTTTGCTACGTGATGCTCCAGGGTACAAAGGAAGCAGCGACGTGCACCTAGAAGGCGTTTTTTTTCTTTTCCCCGAGAGTAATTGCCAAGTCGCACTGCGCTGTACAATGGGTCGTTGATTCAGAGAAAAGGCAGTTCTTTTTTTGACGAACGGGCTTAGTGGATGAGGTCAAAGACTCTGTGGTTGAGCGTTGATGGCACGGCTGTTTCGTTAAGGATAAAGGTCACGATGTGGATGTCGCCGTAGTGCGAAATTCTTTATCTTTGCTCTTCAACGCGCCCTCTTGTATAGAAACATGCAGGACTGTTCGTTCTCGAGACTCTATTTCTGTTTGAATAAAAAGAAGCAACAACCCGCCTTCTGTTGCTCGCCTTCTGTTGCTGCGTGCGCTGTGCTTGTTCGCCAGTGCTTCCAACTCCTCCCCTTTCCTCCGAACTCTGGCGTGCGATGGTCTTGTTGAAATCGAGGACAATATCGTGAAGAAGCGATTTAAGGAGAATGCGGTAGAGCATTGAAGAATACTTATCTTCCGATACCCCGAGAGTCTTGAGGGCACATGTCTGGGACTGCAGTGTCGTGGAGGCTTCGAAGTCCACGAAGGTCATTGGGGGATCGAAGGGGTTGCAAGTCGATGAGTCGCTGCATGTGATCCTGAATGATCAAGTCGTCCTTAGCAAAGCGCCGCTTTAGAATGTCCAGGGCATCACTGTAGCACCTTGTAGTTGCTGGAAGTCCTGCGATCGCCAATGCCGCGTCGCCGGTCAAGGCTGAGCGTAGATTGGTGAACTTGTCGACGGCGGTGAGGCCACCGTTGTTGTAGATCACTTGGTTGAACTGTTCCCAAAAATGCGGCCACATTGATGGTCGACCATCGAACTTTATAAGTTCGATCTTCGCAAGGTGAACACCGAGTTGTTGCGTGCGTTGAACGAGTTCATTTGAAGTCGACGTTGACGTACGGTTGAGTGATTCATGAATCTGACGTATACGGTATTTGATCTTCGCGGACATCGGTGTGGCTCGATCATTGTAGTCGGCAACCAGATCAAACTGCTTCAGATTCCGTGGGGACCCGCCGTGGTTGCTCAGTGGCTATGGTGTTGGGCTGCTGAGCACGAGGTCGCGGGATCGAATCCCGGCCACGGCGGCCGCATTTCGATGGGGGCAAAATGCGAAAACACCCGTGTGCTTGCGTTGTAGTGCACGTTAAAGAACCCCAGGTGGTCCAAATTTCCGGAGTCCCCCACTACGGCGTGCCTCATAATCAGAACTGGTTTTGGCACGTAAAACCTCAAAAAAAAAAAAAAAAAAAAAAGATTCCGTGGTAGACAGCAGAGGCACGACGTCGGAGTCAGTTGCCCTCCGTTTCACACAACACCCGTGGGCACGGGAACAGTAAAAGAAAGTGGTCATCGCATTTCCTTGGAAATAATGAAAAGATTAGACGCACCTGCCTCGTACAAGGATGAGCGTTAGCCATCATACTGCACGGTATGTTCCCGTGCCCACTGAAGGTGTAGTTGACAGGCGGTCCACTTATATCTGTCGTCGAAGATGATGCCATGGTTGATGCAGCTGGCAGTCTGCAGGCGAGCAACGCCAAGGAAACCGGGCTGAGGAAGGAAAAATCGTTGTTATTTTTGGTGGCGTTTGATGCTCCGAGAGGCGTTGAAACATGGGTCAAAAACTAGGATGACGTTGACGGCCAAATCGCGAAGAGCGCAAGCAGAACGTCCATCGTACAAGGATGAGCGTTAGGCATCACACTGCAAGGCATGTTCCCGTCGCCACTGAAGGTGTAGTTGACAGGTGGTCCACTTTTATCTGTCATCGAAGATGATGCCATGGTTGATGCAGCTGGCAGTCTGTAGGCGAGCACCGCCAAGGAAACCGGGCTGAGGAAGGGCACTGCATCGTTGTTATCTTTGGTGGTGTTTGATGCTCCAAGAGGCGTGCAAACATCTGCCAAAAACCAGGATGACGTTGACGGCCAAATCGCGAAGAGCGCAAGCAGAACGTGCATCGTACAAGGATGAGCGTTAGGCATTACACTGCAAGGTCTATTTCCGCGCCCACACGGGAACAGACCTTGCAGTATGGGGATAACGCTTTTGAGCTCTTGCTTAAAGAATGTTTCCCAACTACCGTACTCAACTGATGCTCTGGACCTTATGCCCACACATAAACATTTTACTCCCCCTATTCACTTACTACGCCAACAATGTGACATGTTACGTTTTTGCAGGACAAAAGTTCCCCTACCTAATTCGCACTTTCTCTATTGATGACCTTGGTCCCCATTATCCCTGATCATAAAATTCGCTATCGCGCTTGCTCGTTCTTTTTGTTCAGAAACGCAGGAAAACTTTTTCAGCATTTCATATTCTTCTGAGAAAACATATTCACAGACATCTAGAAGTGATTGGCGGTTACAACTCTAACCGGGAAACAAGATGGCGGCAAAGTACACCACTCCACTCGTCCTTTACGTCATCTTCAACTAGGATGCCATCACAGCAACTTCGCCTTCAACCACGTTACAGTGGAACGCTCATATAAAGGAACAAAACGAGAGTATATCAATATTTATTCAGATCCTCTTTTACTCTCACGGATAAAAACGTTTCTGCATGTCGCCCGCGACATTGCCCACATTTCTTTCTATACAGGGTGTTTCAGCGAACACTTTCAAAATTTATTTAAGGTTGCCTGTGGTAGATAGCCCAATTCTAGTTACTGAGCTGGTCTACCCGAAGAGGCAGACATTACTTGCACAAAAAATTGAAATGCATAATGTGGCAATTAACAAGAATTCACTAATTAAATTTTAACTAATTACCTGATGGCCCATATTGCAAATTACAAATTGTAGCCGTGGAGATCTGAGGCACAAGCGTGTCGTCTTTTATACATGACTCCTCGAACGTACCAGCGCTGGTGCCCGCGTGCTTTCCAGAAAGTACTACACAATTCGTGTCGCGCATGCAATCTGATGGTGCAGTTCGGTGAGAACATACTCAACCGATAGAACAAACGATAACATTCGAGTAAGTTCCGAATCGTTCAGGCGCGTCTTGCGCTGAGCGACAGCATTAGGTTGTTAGAGGGTGAAAAGCCGTCCCCGGAGTAAGGATAAATAACTACAGTCCCAGCGGAAAAAGATTAGCGCAATTCACTGGGGACCGGAGCGGAAAAATCACGACACGCGGCACAAGTTACTGGTGGCTGGAGCGCCGCACTACATTTTTCAAAGCGGGGGTAGCCGCCAGAAAGCGTGCTGCGATTTTGCCGCTCCGGCGCTCCTGCCACCAGTCACTTGTGCCGCGTGTCGTGATTTTGCCGCTCCGGCCGCCAGTAGCTTGTGCTAATTCTTTTTTTTTTTCGTTGGGACTGCACACGTGTCAATAGTGAGCTTAAAGGGCCCCTAAACCCAGTAGCGCACCCAGGATCTCTGCCAGGGGGGGGGGGGGGGGGGTTTGACAGTTTGCCAATACCATCTAAACAGCACTAATTTCGATTTCTTCACGGGAAATTGTCAAAAAAATGCGCTTTTTGCTAGTGTGCAGACGATTGCGCGTCTTACATCTTCGTTTGAGTACTAAAATGCGTAAGGAAAGAAAAGGGGTTAAACAAAAGGGGGGGTTAAGTCGGCCTCAGGGGGGGGTTACAACCCCCGAATCCCCCCCGTCGGTGCGCCACTGCCTAAACCACCTCAGATATGGTTTGAGCATTTCAAGTAAACACGCGCATTGAGTTCAGAATGCCGTCACGATCAACGATGCCAAACGCTGCAGCGCTACGGGCCGCGGGCGCGCCACAAAATAATAAAAACAATGCCGTCCTCCTCCCCTCGCTTTTCCGGTAACCCCAGCGGTCGTCATGATGTCAGCAGGGGGAATCTGGTGATGGCCACGGCGGAAACGATGTCCATTGGTCGAAGAAGAACCTACGACTTCCGGTTAGTCTGCTAGCAGGTACGCGCGCTCCCTGCTCGCCCTCGCCGTGTTGTGCGCGCTTGCGCATCGGTATTTACAGCCCGCAAAGCAAGTGCCAAATCGCTCGCGTTCCAACACAGTCGTGCTTAGCGGCCTGATTAGCTGCGCGAATAGAGTACAAGAGTGTTGGCCTTTCCAGACGTGCGCGCAACACTGGGTCTATGGCAGCACGCTTCGCATAACACGCGCCGGCACCGCAGCAACAGCGGGTAGCCGAGAAGCGCCGAGTTCACGTCCACGTTACCGGCACGCCAACTCGCCGCACGCTGTTTGCCATTCGCGGGCCGGCGTTCGACAGCGGTTTTGCTCGCGAGCGACGATATTTCCTTGCGTACGTAGAGAGGATGAGACCGGGACTCATTTGTGCGGCAGCCTCACCGCCGCTGATCGCTCCACGGCGCCGATATCGTCGCTAGGCCTTTTCCGGTTCCCTTCAAAGCTAAAGCGGACGGCGCTTCGAAATGAATTACCGACGCTCACAAGCCGCAATATTTTATTATCGTTGTTATCGCTCTTTGCAATAATTGTACACAAAGAAGAAAAATACGCTGATATTAGCGGCGCCGTCGGCTACGATGCGAGCACAGTTGAGCCAGTCGTCTCCCGTCAGTAGCCATGCACTCAGCTGCAGCCGATGTTTTCGTTGCCGGTGGCAGAGGCGCGTGGCTTCGCGGTCGTCGATTGGCCCGTTGATCGTGCAGCGGGCGGGGCGCCGGCCGAACTGTCGTCTACTTTGGACACCTCTTGCGCGGCAGACTGGAGACCGTATCGTCGACCGCATATATGCCGCTAGCATGGCTAGCGTGGACGTGCCTTAACCGGAAGTAGGCATTGTTTTGAGAAGCGCGTTGGCGATGACGTATATCACATGACATTTGGAGCAGCACTCGGTGAGGAGGGGAGACCAGCCGATGAGGAGAGTATACTCTCCTCATTTGTTTCGCTCTTTCCTTCGCTATAGCGAAGGAAAGAGCGAAACGAGCGAGGGCCGTTTTTCGATCATCAAACGCGTGTAACTCCGCTATTGCGGCACCATTTCGAAAAATTCTTGCGGCTACGTGTTCGTAGCCGCAATGGCGTCCGCATCTGCTTGTTCTTCCACGGGGTAGCAGGATAGACAATCTACATCCTGGTACAAGCGTCTAATCTTATATACTACGGAGAAGGTATATTTTTGCAGGTGTAAAGCCCAGTGAGCGTGCCTTCCTGTGGGGTCCTTGTGCGAGGATAGCCATCAGAGAGCGTGGTGATCAGTGATGACACAGAATGGGCGACCTTGCAAGTATGGTCGAAACTTCGCAAACTTCGCAAGTGCTCCAGAGGGGTTGTCTATGCCATCCCGTTGCACCCTTGTGGGCAGTTGTATATCGGCCAAACTGAACGTTGCGTGAACGACCGCTTAAGGAACATGCGCGAAAAGTAAATAAAAAGGAGGATAAGGGCGCGCATTTGGTGGCCCATGTTACCGCATGTGGGTGTGACGGTCGATTTTATGAGACTACCTTTTTGGGGAGGAGTGGCAATGCCTCTTATCGTCTTGCACTGGAGGCCTTCTTTTTCAAGCAGAACAGAGATCGGCGTGTAAGTGAGCCGTCTATCTCTTTACATGATGCCGAATTTGACTTCTTGCGCAACCGTCTTTAATGTACACGAGCCTTTCTTATTGTCTGGTCTGCGCATGCGTGACAAGAGGATATATATGTGTGTACTGTCCTTCCATTGCATTAAACAGTTGTGAGTAGCGCGCATATGTGTATGTCCGGAGACACAATCTCTCCAATGCTATTCACTGCATGCTTAGAAAAGTATTCAAGCTCTTAGACTGGGAAGGCTTAGGAGTGAGGATCAATGGTGAATATCTCAGCAACCTTCGGTTTGCAGATGGCATTGTCATATTGAGCAACAATGGGGACGAATTACAACAAATGATTGAGGACCTTAACCTAGAAAATTTAAGAGTTGGGTTGAATATTAATGTGCACAAGACAAATATAATGTTCAATAGCCTGGCTAGAGAACAAGAATTCAGGATCGCCAGTCAGCCGCTTGAGTCTGTAAAGGAGTACATTTATCTAGGCCAATTACTCACAGGGGAGCCTGATTAGGAGAAAAAAAAACTATAGAAGAATAAAATTGCGTTGGAGTGCATACGGAAGGCATTGCCAAATCCTGACTGGGAGCATACCACTGTCGTTGAAAAGAAAAGTGTGCAATCATTGCGTTCTACCGGTGCTAACATATGGGGCAGAAATTTGGAGGTTAACAAAGAAGCTCGAGAACAAGTTAAGGACCGCACAAAGGGCGATGAAACGAAAAATTTAGGCTTAACGTTAAGTGAAAGGAAGAGAGCGCTGTCGATCAGATAGCAAACGGCGATAGCCGATATTCTAGTTGACATTAAGCGGAAGAAATGGAGCTGGGCAGGCCATGTAATGCGTGGGATGGATAACCGGTGGACCATTAGGATTACAGAATGGATACAAAGAGAAGAAAAGAGCAGTTGAGGATGGTAGAAAACTACGTGAGGTGATGAAGTTAGGAAATTTGTAGGCGTAAGTTGGAATCAGCTAGTTCAAGAAAGGGGTAATTGGAGATCGCAGGGAGAGGCCATCGTCCTGCAGTGGATATAAATATAGTCTGATGATGATGATGATGATGATGATGATATGAATACGCTGGTGTTTATATCACGAAGGATGCTGTATCGAAAAAGGGAGGCTAGATGGGAAATCTGGTGGGCAGGTTTCGGCATGCGATGGCGCTTAGGTTTACGCCGAACAGTCCGTCGTTAATCTGTTCCATTGGGTTCGCTGCTGTCCAAGCGCCAGTGATGCAGCGGTAAGGCAGCATTAAAAAATTGTACGACGGTTACGAATGTGTAAAGCAAATGTTTAAGCGTTAGCTGTGGCGCGGGCTAGGCGTTCTGGTTCCTGATCTTGAGCTGCCGAATCGAGTTTCGGTTCGGCAAAGCTCGATTCGGTGAGCTCGCCGAATCAGGGAATGCGAAGACCTGACGGTAGCATCAAGCGGAATTTCTCGTTCTTTTTAACAGGGTAATGACATGTTCGTCCGACTGTATTATCAGTTTGTCATTGCAACTGACAGTAAAGGGCCAAATGTGGTTTAATAAATAAACAACTAAATAAATGGGTTCTTAGTGCACATTTTCTATTTCTATTTGAAATCGCTCACTCTAAGCCCGTCTCAGCGACAGCGATTGCTGTGTTGGCATAAACCGAGTGACATCAGTAAATGAGGTGCTACTGCTGTGTCAGAAACAATTCGAGACCGACGGCGAGGCAAGAACGTCGAAGTTGAATTGTGCCCGCAGTTCCTTCACTCGCGTGATGAAAAGCAGCAGCAGACTACCGAGACGCACACCCAAGAACAAACAACACATGGCGCCTATGACGTATTTCCAGCTCCTGCATCGCTTCCAGTGCTTGCAGTACGATGTGGTTCGATATATACTCATACCTAAGAGTTGACCAAGGTGCTGTAATGACTAACTGAGCAATAAGCACAAAAATGGCAGTGCCACTGATAGGTTGAATTGCATACATCAAATCGGGAGTGTTTCGCAGGAGTCTCATCGCCGGCACTGGGAGCCTGTCGTCCATGGCGCTTCTGTTCGTGGCCACCTGCGTTGGGGAGGCGGCGCTCACCTGCTGCATGAATCACCTGTGCTCGGCGTTCAGTGAGCGCTTTCAGGCGCTCATGCAGGGGGCCGTCTTCGCTAGGGTAACACCGTTCACTTCGTGGATATGTAATAGCGTGTAGGAGAACGCGTGCTCACAATTACAAGCTCTGTTGATTGAAATTTTCTGGAAGAATGCGAGATCAGCTTCTATGATGAGAATTTAAGCTATGATGAGAAAATAAACAGCATGTAAATTCGTCCTGGAATGATATAATTAATGTCATTATTATTAATGCTATTACTATCATTACAATAAATAATTATTACTGCTATTATTATTATTATTATTATTATTATTGTTTCCTTTGTTGCTTTCTAATGCATGCGTGCGCCAGCATTCACACCTTAGGGTTGTTGCTGTACAAGTTAAAAAAATGACTCATTGATTGATTGAATAATTAATGTTGCTGGTATTATTTTAACAAAATTTACAGCGCCGTCATCGCGGAAAGCAGAATGAATTGCCCTCAAACGAAACGCACCCTTCCCTTTATACAGCAAGCAATACATAAGCGTAATAATCGTTCGTTGCTAAGACCTTAGACGAGGGCTGTGCGATGATAAACCCGCGGTGCTGAACCGCATATTGGTGGCGTGGCGGGCATGCCCTTTATTCAGCAATGGAGCGCTTTGTTTCTTTTGATAGAGTCACGTGTCTCTTCATTGCAGACCTAAAAGTCATTCCAAAGCGGAATGGCTTCTATGAATGGCCGCAAGTGTTAGTGCATGCGATCGCCATTAGTAGTGGTATAAGCAGTGTGAATGTCTGCATGTGGAGATATGCATATTTAAACCATTCTGCTTTGCCCCGATAACCAGGGGCTTACATTTTTAACAAAGCCTAAAACGGCTTGAAGAAACTAGCGGCCACGCATCTTTTACCCATTTGCATTTCTGACACAGGCGCAATGTGCACTTCGACTAAAACATCAATGACGAATTCTAGAATAGTTAATTGTTGAGCTAGTTTATTTTCCATAACTGAACAAGTAACTCAGCGCGATATAAAAGACAGGCACAAGAAAGGGAGGAACAAAGACAAGCGCTACTCACAACTGTTCAGTGCAATGGAAGGACTGTACATACATATATATCCTCTTGTCACGCATGCGCAGACCAGACAACAAGAAAGGCACGTGTACATAAAAGACGGTTGCGCAAGAAGTCAAATTCGGCATCAATAAAGAGATAGACGGCTCACTTACACACCGATCTCTGTTCTGCTTGATAAAGAAGGCAGAAGAAGGGTGTGACGCTCGATTTTATGAGACTACCATTTTGGGCAGGAGTGGCAATGCCTCTTCTCGTCTTGCACTGGAGGCCTTCTTTATCAAGCAGAACAGAGCTCGGTGTGTAAGTGAGCCGTCTATCTCTTTACTTGACGCCGAATTTGACTTCTTGCGCAACCGTCTTTAATCTACACGTGCATTTCTTGTTGTCTGGCCTGCGCATGCGTGACAAGAGGATATATATGTGTGTACAGTCCTTCCATTGCATTAAACGGTTGTGAGTAGTGCTTGTCTTTGTTCCTCCCTTTCTTGTGTCTGTCTTTTATATCGCGCTGAGTTACTTGTTCAGTTATCAATGAAGAAATATAGCATAGCGCTATCTGCGATCCGCTATATTGAGGAGGCATCAGCCCATGAACACGCCCCCCATCCGCTGCGGCTGCACGAGGCCGATTGAAACGCCGAGCCAACTGCACATGCGCCAGCTCTGCCCGGCTCTGCAGTTTCTTCCGTCTCGGCGGCAATAGGGTAGCACGTGGATGGAGTGGCAAAACATAGGGGCAGGGGAAGGGGCTTTACGTTGTTCGAGGTAGCCAAGGCGCTCTTTTCTGTATACAATAACAGCATCGCGAAACAGATGCAAATTAACCGTAAATGCAATCAGGTTACTTCCAATCAGCGCCTCTTCTGAGAAGCAGCGCCCACTACAAAACCGAAACTAATAGAGTCATTGAAAGACGCGATACGAGGGCATTTGGCTATTTTTTTTTATTTATTTCACATACCCTCAAGCGCCAAGGCATTAGAGAGGGGAGTGGGATACATGCGAATAACAACAATGATTACTACGGATTTATATAAAGCAAGCGACATGTGCAGTGCACGGAATCATTAAGAAATCAAATAACAAGAATACTATGATATGCAAATTATATAAATCTAGCGACATATGAACGGAACAAAATAAAAAAAAAATTTTTAGTACGGCGCGCCAGCGCTTGCGCAAATACAGCGCATGTGGCCACGTGCGTGGTCACAATTGAAAAAAAGCAAACAATGATCGGCGGAAAAGTGCGCTGTCTTCGATTGACACGATAGCATCAGGAAGGTGGTTCCGGTCATTCGTTGTAAGGGGAATAAATGAATATAAATACCTGTTTGTGTGACAAAAAGTGTCTCTTACTTTATGACGGTGACCAACTCGCGATGACAGATAAGTAGGTGCTAGAATGAGCTCATTGCTAAGAATATGATGATGAAATACTTTATGAAAAAGGCATAAGCGAAAAGCCTTTCTGCGCAGCGATAAAGATGGTAGACACAAGTTCCTTTTCATAAGAGTTATGCTAGAAGCACGATCGTAGTTTGAGTGAATGAAACGAGTGGAATTATTCTGAACCATTTCAAGAGAATTAACAAGAGTAGCATTGTAAGGGTCCCAAATGGCAGAAGCGTATTCCAGCTTAGATCGGACTAGTGTTTTATACAATAGTAGTTTCATTGATGAAGGGGATTTGTTAAAGTTTCGCCGCAAGTAGCCTAACATACGATTTGCGTTATTTATTATGGAGTCGATGTGACATTTCCAGGATAAGTCAGATGATATAGTTACACCTAAATAACGGTAGGATGAAACATGTTCTAGCTGGACGTGGTTAAGCATATATGCAGGCACACACACGTCGTGTCTTGTAACAGTCATCAGCTTGCACTTCTTGGGGTTTAGTTCCATGTGCCAGTTTTTACACCAAGCGGCAATGTTATTTAGATCAGTCTGTAGAATTTCCTGGTTGTTATTATTACGAATTTCACGATACAGTACACAGTCATCGGCGTATAAATGAACTGAAGATGACACACAATCGGGCAAGTCGTTAATGTATATTAGAAAAAGTAATGGACCTAAAACAGAGCCCTGCGGAACTCCTGATGCTACGTTAATTAAGGGTGAATCATGACAGTTGACAGAAACATACTGTCGGCGATTGATTAGGAAGTATTCAAGCCATGTAAGTACATTATGATCCAGGTTTAAAGAGGAAAGTTTCTGCATAAGCAGCACGTGAGTAACCTTATCAAAAGCCTTCGAGAAGTCTAGAAAGGCGCAATCGATTCGGGAATTCTTGTCTAGTATAGAGTGCAAGCGGTGAGTGAAAAGAAGTAATTGAGTTTCACAAGAAAACGAACGCCTGAAGCCGTGCTGTGATGATGTAAAGAAAGAATTTGATTCCAAAAGGTTAAAGATATGACTGTACAATACGTGCTCCATCAGTTTGCAAGGGATACTTGTTAGCGAAATAGGCCGATAATTTAATGGAGAATGTTTGCTGCCTGATTTATGAACAGGAACCACCTTCCCAATCTTCCAATCAAAAGGAAGGATACCATGATCAAGCGACTGCTGGAAGAGTTTAACCAAGAACAGAGATGAGGAATGTTTAGTTTGTTTTAGAAATTTAGAGTTGATACTGTCAGTTCCACAAGACGAAGAAATCTTTAGCGAGTCGATTAGGTGTACTATTCCAGAGTGTTCGAACATGATAGGGGACATCAAAGGATAATCATGATGTGACATATAATTAACACTTTGCTGACTGGCAGCGGGGCAGCGTACAAGTACCGTCTTGCCAGGTGGCTCCCATTGTTATCTGTTCGTTGCTGACGATAATGAGAGAACTATCGGTGAGTTGCATTTCTGGCCAGCATCAGAGACAGTCTACGTAGACAGCTAAGGAGACAGCCGAGATAGCTTCAAGGCCAAGTAATGGAACGCGTTTCGAGCCGCCTGGAACATCTGGAAGACGCTTCTGCGACCTGACGCCACGTCACGGCGTCAAAAAAAAAAGAAGTTGTGGGAAGCCTATAGTATTGCTGTATTTTGTCTTTGTGCCTGCGAACCTATGAAAAACACGATGTGACTTAGATTAAGGCCTCGAGAGGCGTGTCTACGTTTGATTGGGCACAGGCGACCTTCTCGCCGAGTTTCCACGTGTCCTGGGGTGCTATGCAGGATGCGCCGAGTTTGGCGAAACTCGGGATCTTCACGAGCTCTCGCGATGCCCCAAGATGAAAGAACTAATGGTAACAAGACAAAGTTTGTCCGTCGGCACGCCTTCAGTTCCATTGGTTTCTCTAGATTCACTCTGGGTGGCTATCATCCCTTGGGTGTAGCCATATGGGCGGTCGACAAACTGGGGCACACGTGATCATACCGTCGGTGCATGATCGTGCCTTCTTTCACTTGTTTGTCATTCCACCGAGTGCATTACAGGCACAAGCAAGTTATAAAATAAATGCATTTAGTGCAATAATATTAGTCACATTAACGTGGGTTATAAGCATTTTAAAGTTTACAAGATGTACACTGAATGTGTATTAGAACAATTAGTAGATTAATACGTTTCGCGTTATACCACGAGGGGAAGCTCGCCTTCCTTTTCTTTCCTCTGGATTGGATTGGCGCGGCTCGCTATGTGCTTGCGCTAGCATTTTGGAGCACAGATTAGTGTGCGCTTAGTTTTCGCACTGGGCTTTCAACAGATCGCTCGTTGCTCCTTCTCTTTCCTCTGGATTGAATTGGTGCGGCTCGCTACATGCTTGCGCTCCCGTTTCCGAGCACAGATTGGTGTGCGCCTGGTTTTCATACTGACCTTTGAACAAATCGCTGGTTGCTCGCGCTAGAGTGAGGCTGCGAGACGAAGTGAGCGTCGGCTAGCGCATAAGTGGTTTGCCGCGCGCTTACCGTGTAAGCACTCAGGAATGCCGGAAAGCAGTCATACAAGGGTCAGAAAACTACGCTTTATTTTCTTTTACTTTGTGATGCACCTTCATACTGGCTAGCGCTGAGCAATGGCTTCTAACAACCGCAGGAAAGAGTCTTTAAACTGGGTAGCCCGAGCGATCCGTGGTTTCAAACAAACGCAAGAGAGGGTCTTTGCAGCGCACGTGGCCGTTGACTGCCACCACATTCATCCCAGGTGGGACTCCAGCATCGGTGCAGTTACCCTGTACCCACCGCTGACGAGGTGGCGCTTCACTTTTTGAGAATAACTTTCTATTTCTTTTGCGTGTGAACGCCGTGATGTGGTCCACAAAGTTTACGCTGTGGTTGACTGCCTCCCAATGCAGGTTGAGGCATAGCCCCGTTAGCATCTACTAAATTTGGGATACAGTTGTATGCGGCCAATTCGTCACAATGAATAATGGTGCCCGGTTGACCAGTGCGTAGCGTCACCGCCTTTCGTCGGTTGATCTTGAAAAGTCGCAGCACCCTCGAATGGCATGGTCGCACACACCATGCCGAAGACCCATGGGCCACCATCTATAACACCGCCGTAATTTTGGCAGCTCGGCGGAACGTTGTCGCCCGTCGTTAGGCGGCCTCTATTGTACTTTTGCTCGCCGCGAAGAAGGCACTTGCAAATTTGCGCTACCTTCCCGGGGCCACCGAGTGGAGGTCGCGCCAGCAGCTCGCCCCTCGCGACCTCACGGGGGTAGTTCCTCCAGTCGGTGATGGCGTTTCCGATACAGGAAACAAGTCGCCGGTCATTTCCTTCAACAGCCATATATCTACGCTTTTGCTCACGCAGTACGTTAGCCAAATCATTTGCCGCCTGGAGAGGTGGTTGCTCGGACGGCCGAGGCGGTCCGTGTTGGCGAAGTAACTTCCTTCGCCTCTCTGCCCGTGCAGTGCAGCGCCACCGTGTAACTGCGAAAACTGCTTTCGGCACCTGTTGCACTGGAAGGCAGCCTGGGGTTCATTCTGAGCCTTCCTATATAACGTGACCACTTCACCTTCGCAGGTTCGTTGGTCCGGGTTAAACCCCAGGTGCTCGCAGTTGCCCCAGTACACCGATGACCCCGCCGGACCTGGTCTGGGGCTGGGGTGCGGTAGACGAACAGCGCTTTAAGCTGGAGAGAGCCTAAGCGATCGCACGAAGTTTTTCTCCGCAGCCTAGTGACGCCAGTGTGTGTGCGGAAAGCATAATTTGCCCGCCACGCTCTCTCCACAGACGAGGGCCTTCACCGAACTCGTCACACAGCCAGCGCACTGACGTGTTGGAAAGGCAGAAATGACGCTGAAATTCTACGCCGGTCATGTAGGTGAAAAGGTCCAGACGGTCATATTGACGCTTGCTGCCGCTGGATGCGATGACACCGGCTTATGCTGCCGCCACCACGTTCGCAAGTTCAACTCGAGGGGGGTTTCGCGATGTATGAGTTTGGCACGAGTTGGCCAGTCAATCAAAACCATAGGTCACGCCCTGCGCGAGGCATGCAACTCTTGTGCGCGCGCCCACCACGGATGGGCCATGGCCAACTTATTTTTCGGCAACAAACATGGTGTGGAACTGAGAGGCATCAACAATCTTGACCTCCTATATAAAACACGCAAAACGCACTGTCATTGACACGCAAACGCACTGTCAAAACGAACTGTCACTGACCACTATCAAAAAACAAAGTGTCGAATTTCGCTGGCTTATGCATATATCTTCTTATGCTCTGATGGCCCCATAACATGGTTTATTCTCCGCATTCTGGCGACGTAGCGCACAGCAAATAATTATCGGCACTCCATTGTAGCTACTTGCAAGGTGTCGAAACGCCATGGTGGACGACGATGCTGAGCAGTGCGTAGTGTTTTCCAACGACAACGTATCGCAGCTGTCGTTCGAGATGGCTGCTCTGTCATCGGTGATGTGTCGGAGCCGCAGTGTCGCAAACACGGTCAGCGTCGAGAAACGCTCACTTTTCTAGACCCAGTGCGATGGCAAACGAAAAACAGATACTTCAAGAAATAAAGTGTTTCTTATTTTATTTGTTGTATTTGAACGTAATCGATTGAGGGAAAGTGTAGGCGCAACAATGCACCGCATGTGCCCTGTTCGCATTCGAAGGAGGATAGAAAGATAATGCTCGAAAGAGGAGGCACACCCTTTACGCGCACTAGAAAGGCGTGGCAAGTGGCTCACGGCAAGTGTGCAGATAGACAGTGGTACAGTCACGGTATTGCTAAATGGTGATAATACGTTGATAACAATACGAGGCGCTGGCGCGTTTTGCTGCGCAGTCTTCTGTGTTTGAAGCAACGGAATCGCTGTGCCGCGCAGGGTGCGCTCATGTTGTCATACGCGGCTTTATCTCGACATTTGTTTATGCCTGCAGTTGTTGGGCTTTCCTTGCTATCTCCGTTCACTGACTGCCATCGAGCAAACTCGGGTAAACCTAGTGCGAACGAGATACTCGGCGCATCCTGCATAGCACCCCAGCACAGTTGTCATCTTCTCTGAACCGCTTCTTACTTCCATGCTGTCTTCGCGAAGCTGTCTACTTTGACGTCTTCGTGAGGATTTGAACAAGAGTTAAGATGGCCACTGTCAGCGTAGCCGTCTACATTGCCGTCTACGGCTAGTATTGCAACGCAGCCATATATGTACATCCGCGAGAAAAAGTATACGGACCACAGAGTCACCGAGAAAACTGAATTTCTTCGTAATTAACATGCTTAAACTGAAATTTACGAGTACCCTGGAAAGTTCGAAATGCCAAGTTTGGACTTCAGTCCTCAATTTCAAGTTGCATTCGCAGGCAGTTGAAAAAATCTGCTTTATCGCGCAATGCCAGGTCCGTATACGTTTGCTCACGGGTGCACATTTAGGCACACAATGAATGTCCAGGCGCACAGGTTCTGACGAAAATAACTGATTTATGACTAGCGGCGTTTTCATCGCAAGCGCCGTTGGCAGCTACTCCGGTGTTTAGTGATCGCCGGGCCGCAGGCGAATCAATCCTTAGGAAACTTTGTTGTACTGGTATGGCTCACGGGCAAGAAAGCAAATTTGTGCACAGATGTCGTCCCGAGAGCCCTTCTTTAGGCAACATCAGTAGGGGAAGCTTTCATAAGCAGCGCACCGTTCTCTCTACTACTAGCTCCTATTTTTACTCAGTGCTTCAGCCCATACATTTTAATCCCTCGGTAAAGTTACCATACAGTTGATTCTATAAACACTGCTGGCAGTGGAGATGATGATGAAGAAAACAATTTTTTCTTATAACAGGTAGGCGGAAAGCAAACCAGGCGGGTCGCCTCGCACAGCAGTGGCTGCTCGTCTGCGGAACCACATGCAATACTGCCCATGCTTCCGATGCCCGAGGGGCTTGCGGTCCCAACCTGGGTCCCAGGTATATCGCATTGAAATGCGCCGACTGACTGTGCACCAGCTATCAGTGGTCGTGGTTGCAGAAGCAATCAGCCAGTTGCCGAGTTTCGCCCTTCCCCTCTTTTAACTGCACGTGAAAATAGTGCGTACAATAAACACCTGCGGTTCACTGTTCTGTTTGCACTCGACCTAGTCTTTCGGTTCTTTCGACCAAACCACGACCGACCCACCAGGGTTACACACAAGAAGGAAGAGGAACTGAGGGAGAAAGACAGTGAGCCAATCATAAACCCGCTGGTTACCCTGCGCGGGGGTAAGGGGTTGTGGGAATTACAGATGATAGAAAAAAACTTTGAAAAACAAGAATCAAAGGCGGAGAAAATACCTTTGTGTTGATTTTGCTATATCACTTCGGTAGTTTAGCATTGAGCGCCGCTTCTCAGGCGAGGCCCATTTGCGACATCGCTACTTCGCGTGAGACACAAAACTGTTGCCGAGTTTCGCCGCGCTGGCACCGGTGACAGATAAAACCTCATCTACTCTGCTCCTTCATGCGGGCGTCGCCCTCTCCACGACGGCCGAACTCTCGCATGCGCAGCTGGCTCAGCTTGTCGGCCCTGTAGCAGCCCCAACAACGGAAGGTTGGCTCGCACATGTGCAAATCCCCCCCTCGTGGTAACGTGATTGCGGTAAAGCAAGCGTTGATTTCCATTGTTTTCATTTTGTGTGTGAACATTTACCTGTAGGCATAGAGTTTCTCACTATGTTACCTAGAGGGAAATCTGGCGCTGCTGCGCTGTGGTATGCTTCGGAATGCCGGTATATTGTGACTTCGCATTTGCATCGTTCTTGGAGAGCCAGAACGCCTTGAAGACACACCTGGCTATAAAAACATCTTTTGTTTATATTTGAGGACATACTATTGGATGCACAATTATACGAAACGTAAAAAGTATTAGCTGGCCGCTAAAGTTGGGTGGACAACAGACATGATTCTCGCTCGCTTTGGAACAACTAGTCGTCTGTTCTTGCTTTTCTTCGGTTGATTCTGCATTGTAGGTGAGTAAACTTCATTGAGAGATGTAATATGTGTGAATGAAAGCCTTTTATGTAGATTTTATTTTAAGAACGCTTTATTTGTGTAGCCATATCCACGTTTTAGACGAAGCCTCGTACAACACCAGCCAACATAAGCCTCGTAGACACATATCCCGTCATTCCCATGACGGCACAGCGCCCTTTAAGAAACTCGCGTAGGCGTTGGCGCCAGATTACCCTCTAGGTGTTATAGTGAGAAACTCTATGCCCGTAAGTGAATGAGAGAACAAAAAGGGCCTTGTCGCACATGTTCCCCTCCAGCTTTCTTAGCTCACCTTGCTGGAGGCGTCATGATGTGTTGTTATGCCCATACGGATGCCATCAATTAGTTACCTAGGCACCCGCTTCTCCAGATGCTGCGGCATTCAGCCACTGCCCGCAGGTTGAATCCTCCGGGCTACGTGATGTCCGTGTTCGGCGTGGACTGCACAACATTGTCTTTTGGCGTCACACTGATCCCGATGCCGGCAGCTGGTCTGCTCGCCATGCCGCTGATATTCTACATGCTTGTCCGGCGCGTAGGCATCGAAGCCGCCATGGCTTGCGCCGCCTGGCTTCTGCTAACCACGGCCGCACTCGGCTTCTTCCTCGCAAGACTTCGTGCTGTCGAGGTACGCATTCCGTAGAACATTCGTCTGCAGATTGAAAACATTCAATGCAGTTTTTCCACTGTTAAGCCAATAACGCCTAAAAAGATTCTGAAGGCGTTAACCCAGAGGAGCACCGAACAGCTTGCTACATGCATAGGCGAGTTTTCTTACAACGTGAAAAAATATATCGCTAAATTTGGCATAACTACAATAACTGTACATTATAGAGAATAGGTAGGATATTCACATTCGCCCATATTCGCACGTATAAACATAGTAAACGCTGCGCATTCACTACAACATGCTATTGCACACAGTTTGGGATTTGCACGATGAGTAAGGGTGGGGTCGAGAAAGTTGTAATCCAGGACACTCCTTAAATGCAAACTGTAAAATAACATACTCCTAGACAAGTGAAAACGAAGAACACGCCGTCGTGACAGACATTTGTGACGTTTCATATCTAAATCAAAAGTAAAAAAATTCCAATGTTCATCACTGTTGTGCTACAGCCTCTCTTCTTCAGCGATTAGCCGTTCAGTATAGTCATTTCTTTCTTACTGTTGCGCAGCGAGTGAGCCTGAAAAAGCGTGACGAGCGGCTGAAGCGAATGCTCGAGCTTCTCAACTCCATCCGCACCGTGAAGATGTACGCATGGGAGCCAAACCACGCCAAGGTCCTGGATGCACTCAGGTCGGAGGAGCTGCGCTGTGTCCTCAAGGTAGACATCATCAGCGGAGTTCTGGAGGCATTCACCGGTGCCGCCAGTTCACTGGTATGTTGACCAGAAACTGATATATTACCACACTACAAGAATACTACTGTAGTGTTATCCTAGAATTCGCTAGAAAGTGATATGTTTCTCTGTCATTTACGTAACATGCGATTTTCAGGCATCTTATAACCAGTTTCCGACAACTCGGGTTTTTATTACAGGACATGGTTTAACAGCGCTAATTTAGAAGGCAGACTGCGAGATGCACAGGACACAGGGCCGTGTCTAGTCTAAATTTCCACTGTTTTACAATGTATAAGAGACGCGGGATGACATTGAGGAGTGTGGACGCACTCGCATCACGCTCCGCAATTTCTATGTTTTTCGTGTGGTCCAGTTCTTCGAACCTACGAAACGTGCACCTCATCCGTTCCGGGAAGTCAAGCGGGAGCCAGGGAGGCCAGTATTTTGGCCCTTGGACAATTCTTCACGGAAATACCACCAAGTGATTGCTACATCCACAAGTGAGCCTGTGTAAGCCTACCGAGGAGTAGCGAGCGGCGGCAGCCGCGACGCCGGCTGCGACTCCGCCACCGCCGCGACGACGATGCAGATGGCGTCTGAAACTCCTGCGCGTTGTGCGAAAAGCGGCTCAGTGGGGAGAGCCCCGACCAGCCACGATTCCAACACCGAAGAGCGCATGGATTTTGCGGACATCGGACTGCACCAGACACCAGAACAGGGATAAGCCCAACACCGTCCACCATCAACAACGGTGAGAATACGACCGAAAAATGCATTCAAGACGCTCAAGAGGGATGGATCATGGTTGTGTCCATCAGGGAAAGAAAAATGCAACGAAGAGAACCTGCGCAGGCGCACCAGAAGAACGACTCTCCGAAAAAGGCAGACAAGCCAAAATTTCGCCCGAGACGCAACGGGAAGAAACTACCACCCTTACCAAAGGAAGACTTCAAAGTCATTGTGAGACCGCATCAAGGACTCCGACTTCGAGCAATTACAACTCCCGTGATGGCCCGTGCGATTATTGAGGCTTGCGATGAAAAGATCCAAGGTGAGCAGTTTCTGCTACGTATTAAGCCTGGATCGAACATTGTAAATGTCTCAACCCCAGGAAAGAAGTCGCAAACACATTGCGCCAGATTACATCACTCAAGATAAATGAAAAACCCCATGCTGTGAAAGCGTATATAGCTCTGGGGGACGGGGCAATTCGGGTGGTAATCCACGGACTCACCCCACATACGCCATCAGACGTCCTTAAATCGAAAATCAGAGTGCGCACGCTAAATGTGGAAGTCGCTCAGGGGGGACACTAACACGAATGCTGGGGGACACTAAGAGTGCCGTCATTGTATTTTTCGGAAACCTAGTATCAATATATGTGTACTACGAGGGAGGCGAAATGGCCTGCTATCCGTATCGGAATACTGTGCAAGTCTGCAAAACATGTCAAAGGGTGGGTCACAGAACTGATGTGTGCCCACAACCGGAACTGTGTGTGTGTGGGATTTGTGGAACGGAAGATCCAGCAGACGGACACGAATGTAACCCGAAGTGTGTCTCATGTGGTGAAGCCCACCTAACGGGGGACCGAAGCTGTAGAAAGCGTCTAAGACAGGTTCGCCGACAAGAACCATCGTCAGGACGCCAAGCACGGATGCCATCAAAGCCTTTGAACGTAGACTCAAGAGCACGGTGTAAGAAAGGTGCACCAACGGCGCACCCGCGCTGGGGCGAGAGAGCGGCCACTTCGTTTGACCGGAAGTGAGCGCCACCGCTAGGGGCAGCACGTGTTCAGGACGCCTTGGAGCAGCGGCAGAAGAGTGGATAATTTACAACCTCCGTCATCATTTAAACACCCATACATAAAGTTATGCAATTTTTCGTTATTCAGACGCCAAATCCAGAGCAGGTAGAAGGTTTCATGCCACTTACTGTCAAAATACCGTCATTTCCAACACGAGAGAGACGCGTCTTCTGCTCGAGCAGACGGCGCGCTTCGCTTGCCGCTGCTCGCCGCATCAGAGTCAATCGAAATGTCGGCAGAAATATAAAGGGACGTTCCTCCAACCAAATGGAGTTGTTTTAAGCAGGCGAATGACATATATGCATCGAAATAAAGCACCTCTGCTGCGCGTGCCCATAAAAGCGCCAGCAAAGCAAGCGAAAAAGTGGCCCCCAGAACAGGTGCTGCTCCTTGCGGTGGTAGCGTGCGTAGAGTCAACTTAAGTGGCCGCGCCGCGCCTTGCGCCGCCGTCGGATCACCTACCTTCTTACACCGAGCTCAAGAGTAAACACAGGTGGTTAGAATCGGAGGAAGAAGAGCAAGGGTATACCACGGAAGGATCCATTCCCTTCCACCAGGAAAATTTTCCGGAAGGGCACCGTCAAGAAACCGGGCAGGGAGCAGTGAAGTCCAAGCTGAAGAACGCAACACCTCAACACCCTCAGTCCAGGGAAACCATTGACCAACCACAAATGGTGGCACCAAAGGTAGGCTGGGCACCAGTTGCAGCTCCCACTACACAACATCAGACCAATAACTAATCTGTAGCGGATCAGAAACTCATAGAAGAAAATAGATCACTAAAAACCAGTCTGGCAGAATTGAAGAAAGAGAGGGCTGCCCTTAAGCAAACAATACACGACCTCACAAACAAAACAAAAGAAGCTACCAACACAGGTTATTAAACCCAAACCAACACCACAAGAGCCCATTGGCAAGCAGCTGGAAACAATCGCACATCAAGTACAGATAATGTTCGCAGAATTGCATGCTCTTAAGAGACACGTAGACGACTCGCTAAGTTCCATAAAAAGTAACCACACGAAAACGCATTAATGATAGCCCAGGAGCTCCTAGCCGTCGCCCAAAAGTGATAGAGACGACGGATAGCGATAGTACCATTCATAGCTAACACGACACATAGAAACACTGAAAACCTTGAGGTATGGCAGTAGAATTGCCATACGTTACGTCACAAACATGCTGCCTTTGCACATTATATGCAGCCAGTGCCAGTCCTATCCGACATTCTATGCCTACAAGAAAGCAAGCAAATCACACAAAAACTAAATGGATACGAGACATATTCCAATCCCGATTATCTTAGGGTCGCCACCTTTGCAAGAGAAGACCTGGTCTTTAGCGTCACGTATATGCCACAGCACGATACACAGCATCAAATACTAACAGTGTGGTCACGCAAAAGAAATAAAGCAAAGACATGTAATTCTAAAAATACACAGTGCTCCTCGAGAGCGAGCACCATGCTTCGATACCCTAATAATTTATGCAATATCAGACATGGAGCGAAAAGACAAGCTGCTAGTGGTTGGTGACTTCAATGCACCACACTCCACCTGGGGTTACAACAAAGACTCGGTGAAGGGAAAATCACTAGTCGAGACAAGAGATCGATACGGGTTAGAACTCATCACAATACCGGGGTGTTACACACGTTTAGGCAATAGTGTAGCGGTGGATACAACCTCAAATGTTGCTTTCTCGAGCCATCCAGGGGAGACCCGGCGGACAAATTTGGAGGAAAATTTGGGCAGTGACCATAACATTATCTCGATAGGTCTCAATCCCCCCAAAATCCGTCGCTCCCTAGGGAGGGCTTGCATTACAGACTGGATTGTATATCGAGATAAACAATAGCCGCTCATATTCACAGAAGATATTGAAACCTGGGTGGAACAAATACGCGAAACACACGGAAGGGCAACGAGGGAGATCGCTACAACATCGGGTATAACAGCGGTAGACAGCCGCCTCATACATTTATGGGAAGCACGCAGAAGCCTGACGAGATGATAGAAAAGACAAATATTGAATAGAAAGCCTAAAATACGCATAGCACAACTAACACAGGAGGCTAATGCTTATGCACAAACACTAGAAAACAATAAGTGGCACCAATTCCGTGAATCTCCACACGGAACCCTACACACAAAAAAAGACATGGGCCATTTTGAGAAGCACGATAGATCCTGCAAATACAAAAACAGCGACGAACCGAGCTCTTAGATCACTTGAATGCGAATTTCGAGACACTGACACACATCTCCTTGACATCCTAGAAGACATATATATAGGAGCAAATTCCACGCAAAATCATGATACTCCCACATATTCAGGAAGGAGCAATGAGGAGCTAGATGCCTCTATATTGGTGGCAGAGGTTTTCGCGGCAGCGCAAACTTTCAAGAAAAATACAGCGCGTGGACCGGACAAAATAACAAACGCCATGATTCGCAATCTTAGCCTCAATGCTTTGACAGGGCCAACAGATCTCTTTAACAAACATGTATGGACTGAAGGAGGTCAAATCCCACAGGCATGGAGGCATGCAGAGATAATTCTAATACCGAAACCAATGAAACCGAGGGACCTAAAAAAGCTCGACCCATATCCCTTACCTCATGTCTAGGTAAGCTTTTTCAAAAGGTTATACAGATGAGACTCACTAGGTACATAGAAAACAACAACCTTTTCCCGGAAACTATGTTCGGCTTTAGACAGCATATGTCGATACAGGACGTGTTTCTCCTGCTGAAAGAAGAAGTATTAAACCCAGAGAGAGGAAATGCAGACAGATTCATAGTGGCATTAGATATCACACTGTAAACGGAAATAACTCTCAGGTGGGAGTATAATGCTTGTCCTCTAGCGACCCCCCGGTTGGGAGTTTATTATGCTCCGAATGATCGGAGTATAATTTTTACTCCGAGCGGGCGGAATTTTTGCGTGGTGCCTTCGGAGTTTTTTTTTTCTGTCATTTTTATTTTTTACTTCGAGCTGGACGGAGTTTTTTCGAGGTGCACCGGGAGTATAAAAAAGACACGTCAATTTGCGAGGAGAATTTTTATGTAGAGGCTTCGGGTCAAATTCCGAAATATACACACAAGCATAAGCCAAGTTCTGCGAAACAAGTGAACGAGACCAAACAGACCAAGCAATACATAACACAAACATTTGAGAAACACCCGACGAAGAGCTGTGAAAGCCATCCAACGCACACTCGACACACAACAACAAGCAACCCTGCCAGTAATGGAGCGATAATGTGCCACGATAATGTGGGCCTCGAAACGGCCTAGCGAGCAGCTGTAGTGTTTTCAGAGTTACGACTCACAGGCTCGCACATATGAGATCGGTCTCTCTGAAAACAACATGAAACATAAATCCACACGGAACTGTTAACTTAGAATATTGAAAAAACAACGTTCATGGCATAATTTTTCAAAATTAGAATGCCATTCCGTGAGCGCTGAAGCGACTTCGCACACTGCCGGCGTCCGCGGCCAAAAAGTAGTGCGTTAGTTACAGTACGCAAGAAAAAAGTACGTGCGCGTGCTTCATGACAAAATTAGCTTCATGCGAAAGAATTGTGGCTGGATAACAATTTATTACATGTGAGAATGACCCGTAGCAGCCTACGTAACACCGAAAATTGCGTAGTCATACATTTTTTTTACCGCACTATTTGCTCCGCGTCCAAGCAATGTCTCTCGGCTGTGAAACGAAGCCATATCGCTCATCTGGCAAACGAATCCTCACGCTCGGAGCCAGCAGGTATGCTCCTAAATCAGTATGTTGGATGGAGCTGATGTTAATGCAATATCCGAAGCAACGACGTGATCAAAACAGAACTGCGCGATAACAATTCAATTCACATCGCTCAGTAAGAAGCTTTATTCACAGTACGTACTTACGTCCTACCGTATTTCTTGGGCGAGGATATCCGTACACAGATTCATAAAAGAGTTGCTTGCACCACGGTCTAACTTACTGGCAGCACAGCACCGTGACGAACTCGGAATATGGCATTCATGTGCGGCTATCACGGACGTTGTCGCTCGAACCGTGACTGCTGTTGCCATTGCTACGCGGCACTTTACACCGGACGTTGTCAGAATATACTCAAAAGGACATAAAAGTGGTATTGAACTCACTGAGGAACACAAGTCAAGGTCACGCAACACGGAAGCACAGCCAGAAACCCGAGCCGACATCACGAGTCAACCGGCAGCTTCGTGGTCACAACTAAGCCTTTTTCCGCACTTGAAATCGTTGCACTTGCATTCATCGTTGCCAGCAGAGTGATCACAGCTAACGCACATGAAGATGAGATGCAGTGAGCTTCAGACAGGCCTATAACACTTTCTGGAAGGAAGTATAGGAAAGAAAATCGGCGAAACGCTGGCACGGAACGACACTTCACAGATGTAAACAAACCGTCAGCCATGAGCACCGCCGACTCCGCCGAACGCGGCCGGTCGCTGGCGCGGCGCACAGCCTTATGGGAAGCACCACGTGACCAACCTGTTCTGTCAGGGGAGTTTTTTAAAACTCCCTGTGCGGAGTTCCCGGGGAGAACAAAATTTTGAAGGCGGAATAAAATCACGTCATGTCCGCCCTTATCCTCCCACAGGTTGTGAGCGGAGTGAAACGAGGGAATGCCGTTGTATTCCTCCCATACATCGGAATAAATATTGAAGGATGGGAGTATATAGGGCACATCACCTCCTTAAAATTCCCATGCGGGGGTATTTTCGTTTACAGTGCAAATAAGCTTTTGATACCATCTCGCACGAGAGCATATTAACGGAACTATCAAACATGCCCAATGGACAGCGGACTTATGAATACATAAAATCCTTTCTAGACAAGCACGCAGCCACGATACAGTTAGGATCGACCCGCTCAGGCGTTCTACAGACCCCCGAAAGAGGAACGCCGCAAGGTTCAATTCTTTCGCCGCTTCTCTTTAATATAGGGATGAAAAGACTAGCAGTGAAACTACAACGGATCCCAAACTTAAGACATGCGATTTACGCGGACGACGTAACTCTCTGGACCGCAAAGGTATCTTTAGGGGAACGTCAGGAAACCCTCCAGAAGGCAATTAACATTGTAGAGGATCATGTGGCAAAAGCTGGCGTGAGTTGCACCCCGGAGAAGTCCGAACTAGTTCGAGTAGAGATGGGTCGCTCAGGAGCGAGCCGGATCTTGTGAGCGGCTCTTTTGAAAGAGCGAGTGAGCGGTCGTTCAGTAAAAATGAGCGGCGGTTCTTTTGGAGAAAGGGAGCCGGTTCTCTCGCGTTCAGAGAGCCGTGCCGATGCGTTCCGTCAGAGCCGGGTCTTCTGCTGGGTTAGGGTGCCTCGATGCCAGCGCCGCCGACGGCGGCGCTGGGCATCGAGGCACCCTATGCTGGGTGCGACTTCCGCGCCATCTATTAGCGGTACGAGAAAGCAACTGCCCTCCCGCCCTTCCTCGCAAGCACACCGTGCTCGCAAGAGTCGCCTTCACCCCCTCGCCTTCGGCTGAAGAACGAAAGAACCGCCGCTCACTTACTGAACCACCGCTCCCTCGCTCTTCAAAAGAGCGGCTCAAAAGATCTGGCTCGCTCCTGAGCGCTCAGGATCCAGCCGCTCTTTTCGCCGCGGCTCTCTCGCTCTTCAAAAGATCCGGCTCGCTCCTGAGCGCTCAGGAGCCAGCCGCTCTTTTCGCCACGGCTCCCTCGCTCTTCAGAAGATCCGGCTCGCTCCTGAGCGCTTAGGAGCCAGCCGCTCTTTTCGCCACGGCTCTCTCGCTCTTCAGAAGATCTGGCTCGCTCCTGAGCGCTCAGGATCCAGCCGCTCTTTTCGCCACAGCTCCCTCGCTCTTCAAAAGATCCGGCTCGCTCCTGAGCGCTTAGGAGCCAGCCGCTCTTTTCGCCACGGCTCCCTCGCTCTTCAGAAGATCTGGCTCGCTCCTGAGCGCTCAGGATCCAGCCGCTCTTTTCGCCACGGCTCCCTCGCTCTTCAGAAGATCCGGCTCGCTCCTGAGCGCTTAGGAGCCAGCCGCTCTTTTCGCCACGGCTCCCTCGCTCTTCAGAAGATCTGCTCGCTCCTGAGCGCTCAGGATCCAGCCGCTCTTTTCGCCACGGCTCCCTCGCTCTTCAGAAGATCCGGCTCGCTCCTGAGCGCTTAGGAGCCAGCCGCTCTTTTCGCCACGGCTCTCTCGCTCTTCAGAAGATCTGGCTCGCTCCTGAGCGCTCAGGATCCAGCCGCTCTTTTCGCCACAGCTCCCTCGCTCTTCAAAAGATCCGGCTCGCTCCTGAGCGCTTAGGAGCCAGCCGCTCTTTTCGCCACGGCTCCCTCGCTCTTCAAAAGATCTGGCTCGCTCCTGAGCGCTCAGGAGCCAGCCGCTCTTTTCGCCACGGCTCCCTCGCTCTTCAGAAGATCTGGCTCGCTCCTGAGCGCTCAGGATCCAGCCGCTCTTTTCGCCACAGCTCCCTCGCTCTTCAAAAGATCCGGCTCGCTCCTGAGCGCTCAGGAGCCAGCCGCTCTTTTCGCCACGGCTCTCTCGCTCTTCAGAAGATCTGGCTCGCTCCTGAGCGCTCAGGATCCAGCCGCTCTTTTCGCCACGGCTCCCTCGCTCTTCAAAAGATCTGGCTCGCTCCTGAGCGCTCAGGAGCCAGCCGCTCTTTTCGCCACGGCTCCCTCGCTCTTCAGAAGATCTGGCTCGCTCCTCAGCGCTCAGGATCCAGCCGCTCTTTTCGCCACGGCTCCCTCGCTCTTCAGAAGATCCGGCTCGCTCCTGAGCGCTTAGGAGCCAGCCGCTCTTTTCGCCACGGCTCTCTCGCTCTTCAGAAGATCTGGCTCGCTCCTGAGCGCTCAGGATCCAGCCGCTCTTTTCGCCACAGCTCCCTCGCTCTTCAAAAGATCCGGCTCGCTCCTGAGCGCTTAGGAGCCAGCCGCTCTTTTCGCCACGGCTCCCTCGCTCTTCAAAAGATCCGGCTCGCTCCTGAGCGCTTAGGAGCCAGCCGCTCTTTTCGCCACGGCTCTCTCGCTCTTCAGAAGATCTGGCTCGCTCCTGAGCGCTCAGGATCCAGCCGCTCTTTTCGCCACAGCTCCCTCGCTCTTCAAAAGATCCGGCTCGCTCCTGAGCGCTCAGGAGCCAGCCGCTCTTTTCGCCACGGCTCCCTCGCTCTTCAGAAGATCTGGCTCGCTCCTGAGCGCTCAGGATCCAGCCGCTCTTTTCGCCACGGCTCCCTCGCTCTTCAGAAGATCCGGCTCGCTCCTGAGCGCTTAGGAGCCAGCCGCTCTTTTCGCCACGGCTCTCTCGCTCTTCAGAAGATCTGGCTCGCTCCTGAGCGCTCAGGATCCAGCCGCTCTTTTCGCCACAGCTCCCTCGCTCTTCAAAAGATCCGGCTCGCTCCTGAGCGCTTAGGAGCCAGCCGCTCTTTTCGCCACGGCTCCCTCGCTCTTCAAAAGATCCGGCTCGCTCCTGAGCGCTTAGGAGCCAGCCGCTCTTTTCGCCACGGCTCCCTCGCTCTTCAGAAGATCTGGCTCGCTCCTGAGCGCTCAGGAGCCAGCCGCTCTTTTCGCCACGGCTCCCTCGCTCTTCAGAAGATCTGGCTCGCTCCTGAGCGCTCAAGATCCAGCCGCTCTTTTCGCCACGGCTCCCTCGCTCTTCAGAAGATCCGGCTCGCTCCTGAGCGCTTAGGAGCCAGCCGCTCTTTTCGCCACGGCTCCCTCGCTCTTCAAAAGATCCGGCTCGCTCCTGAGCGCTTAGGAGCCAGCCGCTCTTTTCGCCACGGCTCCCTCGCTCTTCAGAAGATCTGGCTCGCTCCTGAGCGCTTAGGAGCCAGCCGCTCTTTTCGCCACGGCTCCCTCGCTCTTCAAAAGATCCGGCTCGCTCCTGAGCGCTTAGGAGCCAGCCGCTCTTTTCGCCACGGCTCCCTCGCTCTTCAAAAGATCCGGCTCGCTCCTGAGCGCTTAGGAGCCAGCCGCTCTTTTCGCCACGGCTCCCTCGCTCTTCAAAAGATCCGGCTCGCTCCTGAGCGCTTAGGAGCCAGCCGCTCTTTTCGCCACGGCTCCCTCGCTCTTCAGAAGATCTGGCTCGCTCCTGAGCGCTCAGGAGCCAGCCGCTCTTTTCGCCACGGCTCCCTCGCTCTTCAGAAGATCTGGCTCGCTCCTGAGCGCTCAGGAGCCAGCCGCTCTTTTCGCCACGGCTCCCTCGCTCTTCAGAAGATCTGGCTCGCTCCTGAGCGCTTAGGAGCCAGCCGCTCTTTTCGCCACGGCTCCCTCGCTCTTCAAAAGATCCGGCTCGCTCCTGAGCGCTTAGGAGCCAGCCGCTCTTTTCGCCACGGCTCCCTCGCTCTTCAAAAGATCCGGCTCGCTCCTGAGCGCTTAGGAGCCAGCCGCTCTTTTCGCCACGGCTCCCTCGCTCTTCAGAAGATCCGGCTCGCTCCTGAGCGCTTATGAGCCAGCCGCTCTTTTCGCCACGGCTCCCTCGCTCTTCAGAAGATCTGGCTCGCTCCTGAGCGCTTAGGAGCCAGCCGCTCTTTTCGCCACGGCTCCCTCGCTCTTCAAAAGATCTGGCTCGCTCCTGAGCGCTTAGGAGCCAGCCGCTCTTTTCGCCACGGCTCCCTCGCTCTTCAGAAGATCTGGCTCGCTCCTGAGCGCTTAGGAGCCAGCCGCTCTTTTCGCCACGGCTCCCTCGCTCTTCAAAAGATCCGGCTCGCTCCTGAGCGCTTAGGAGCCAGCCGCTCTTTTCGCCACGGCTCCCTCGCTCTTCAGAAGATCTGGCTCGCTCCTGAGCGCTTAGGAGCCAGCCGCTCTTTTCGCCACGGCTCCCTCGCTCTTCAAAAGACTCGGCTCGCTCCTGAGCGCTCAGGAGCGGGCCGCTCTTTTGAAGACTGAGGTAGCCGTGGTTCAGTAAGTGAGCGGGGGTTATTTAGGAGTGAGGAAGCTGGTTCTCTCTCGTTGAATGATCCGTGCCGAACTGTTCCGTCAGAGCTGGGTCTTCTGCAGGGTTTCGATGTTTTTCGATTTCTGACCGACGAATGGTGACCGGTGTGGGCCGACTCGCGCTACTGGTACTCGCTCGCAGTGTGTGGTGTGCGCAGCAGTCCCCTTGGTTTTTTGTGCGTCTTATGGTGTGGCACCCGATGCCACCGAGGGGAGAAGTAAAGAAGTCTTAATTGGCAAAGGATGGTACCGTTCGTTGCCTGCTGCTGTTCGAATGATGTCGCACGACTCACCGATCGCACGTCGTGCGCTGGTCCATTAACACTTCGAAGATGGTCTTCCGTGTCTTTAGAGGGCCCCTAAACCACCTCAGATATTTTTTGAACATTTCAAGTAAACGTGCATCGAGTTCAGAATGCCGTCACGATCAACGATGCCAAACGCTGCGGCGCTACGCGCTGGGGGAGTGCCAAAAAAAAAAAAAGAAATGCCTTGCTCTTCCCCTCGCCTTTCCAGTATCCCCAGCTGTCGTCACGATGTCAGCAGGGGGAATCTGGTGATGTCCACTGTGGAAACGATGTCCATCGGTTGAACAAGAACCTACGACTTCCGGTTAATCTGCTAGCAGGTACGCGCGCTTTCTGCTCTTCCTCTTCGTGTTGCTCGTTTGTGCGCCCTTGTTAATCGGTAATTACAGCCCGCAAAGCAAGTGCCAAATCGCTCGCGTTCCAACACAGTCGTGCCTAGCGGTCTGATTAGCTGCGCGAATGGAGTGTGACAGTGTTGGCCCTTCCAGACATGCGCGCAACACAGGGTCTCTAGCGTTACGCTTCGCATAACACGGGCTGGCACCGCAGCAACAGCGGGTAGCCGAGAAGCGCTGAGTCACGTTACCGGCACGGTAACTCATCGCATGCCGTTTGCCATTCGCGGGCCGCCGTTCAACAGCGGTTTTTGCTCGCGAACGGCGAGATTTCCTTGCCGTACGTAGAGAGGATGAGACCGGGACTCATTTGTGCGGCAGATTCACCGCCGCTGATCGCTCGACGGCGCCGATATCGTCGCTAGGCCTTTTCTGGTTCCCTTCAAAGCTAAAACGGCCGGCGCTTTGAAATGAAATACCGACGCTCACAAGCCGCAATATTTTCTTATTGTTGTTATCGCTCTTCGCAATACTTGTACACAAATAAGAAAAATACGCTGATACTAGCGGCGCCGTCGGCTGCGATGCGAGCACAGCCGAGCCCGTCGTCTCCCGGCTGCAGCTGATGTTTTCGTTGCTGGTGGCAGAGGCGCGCAGGTTCGCGGTCGTCGATTGGGCCATTGATGGTGCAGCGGGTGGGGCGCCTGCCGAACTGCCGTCTACTTTGGACACCTCTCGCGGGCAGACGTTCTACGGCACTGGCGGACGGTTCGCCGTCGGTATATGTGCCGCTAGCGTGGACGAGACCAGAAGTATGCAGTGTTTTTAGAAGCACGTTGGCGATGACGTATGTCACGTGACCTGTCGAGAAGCAATCGGCGAGGAGGGGAGAATACCAGCCGATGAGGAGAGTAGCGAAGGAAAGAGCGAAACGAGCGAGGGCCGTTTTTCGGTCCTCAAACGCGTGTAACTCCGCTAGTACGGCACCATTTCGAAAAATTCTCGCGGCTACGCGTTCGTTGTAGACTCGTGCAAAACTGCAACACCACAACTAAATTTCAACCTCTCGGTGGTTTAGGAGCCCTTTAACGACAAGAGGTGAACGTACAGTTTACGTCCTAGTCTTCATTTGTGCTAATTAGTGTAGTCATGAAAATGTCGCCCATGACATTCACATCAGTGCATTTTCTGAGCGTGTATCATTAGCACGTCCATAAAACGAGGCCCACGATCTGTTGTGTTGTAATAGAACTTCATTTCTTTTTTTTCTTTTTTTTTTGTCCTCGTGTATGATGGCGTGATCGCCAGTATCGCGCGTGCACTCAAGAGAGAGAGAAAAAAAAGAAAGGTACGTGCGGCAGTTTTGGGGATCTTTCGTATGATTTTTGTATTGTACTTCAAGAAATGATTTCTACATTCATTTTGCATGGCGTTACAGCTTACTCATATTATAGTGAACGTACGTATGTGAATAAATGAATAAAGTTGAAACATAATGTACGATCATTTTGTGTTCTTTGTTTGACAAAAGTTGATTTTAAAGTACCACAAAAACGGACAAGCTTCTGTAATGACGATGAAGTTACATACTTTTCTTTCTGAAAAAAGTACTTCGCATTCTGCCTGTCACAGTATCATAAGCATTTTATCCCCAATATCAGAAAAGAAAGCTTCAATACAACTAAAAATTCACGCTTTCAATATATGTAAAAATATTCTCTAAACATAGCGAAAATACCAATAACACGGTTATTAAATTATGCATATATCGTGTTTTTCAAAACCACATAACTATAGAATATGCATAACACAGGTTACACGTTTAAGTGAACCGGTGAGCCGTTCAAATGAACCGGTTCATTTCAGTGAGCGGAGCCGTTCCGAGCCGCTCACTGAAGTGAGCCGTTTTGCCCATCTCTAAATTCGAGTGAGAGCGCCGTATACACGAAAGGACGATAGACGTCTGATAAAGCTTGCTCTTGGAGGTCAAACAATACAGGAGGTATCTAAAGCTCGTATACTCGGACTATGGATACAGGAAAATGGAGCAGTAGGACACACGATCGCAAATCTCCGGAAAACCGTTAACAGTGTGTCTATAGGATAATAAACAGAGTAGCAAGAAACAGAAAAGGCTTCAAGGAAGAAGAGACGATAAGGCTCGTGCAGGCATTTATCATAAGCCGTGTAACCTTCGGCCTTCCTTTCCAAAAAGTATCAAACTCAGAGGGAACTAAAATGAACGCCCTGATACGCACAGCTTATAAGGCGGCGCTTGGTCTACCGATCAGCACGACCCTTTTTGAGGCAATGGGTATTAGCAACACTTTTGAGGAACTCGTGGCTGCAACACTGATCGCACAACAAGAAAGGCTCAATGCCACGGAGCAAGGCCGAACACTTCTCCGTCGATCCACTCAGACCGGCACATTGCAGCGACCAAACAGAACTCCTCCCACCAGACATACGAGCTAAGATCTCTGTGTCCCCCAAAACATGAGCGAGAACTACCACAGACAACGGGGCTTTGCACGGGCCAGGACACTCGAACGCAGGTTCGGTAGAAATCCGGAGGTTTATTACACGGACGCGTGTGAACAAGGTAGCAAAACTTTCACTGTGGTAGCGACAAACGCTAAAACTACTATTTCCGTAACAGTCACGACAGAGTCAGTGGCCACGGCAGAGGTTACCGCGGTGGATGTGGCTATACGTGACGCTGAAAATAGAGCACGTTCTGCTTTAATACTAACCGACTCGCAGTCGGCATGTCTCCTTTTCTTGACAGGCACCCTGCCCAAACTCGAAATGAAAACCCTAGGAAAAAATCTCACGGAACACCACGCTATTACGTGGTGTGCGGCGCACGCCGGAGTGACAGGAACGAGAGGGTGGACCGCCTCGCTCGAGAATATAGCATCCGAGCGACGGAACGCACTCTCGTAGAATCTCCGATCACAATAAAAGATATCTTGGAGGCACAGAGACGAGGAAGGCAACGGTATAGCTTTCCAGACCCATCGTTGGATTCAGCGCAAATGCGGGACTGGCGCCGACTACAAACCCGTACATACCCACACCTACTCCTACTACACCACATACACCCCACCCGGTACCCCAACACTTGCCCTTGGTGCGGGGGGCGGCCATCTCTTGACCATATCACATGGTCGTGCCAGGGTCGGCCACAAGAAATCCAATCACCCCTTTTGGGGCAAAACTCCAACAGTAGGCAGTGGGAGGTGTGGCTAGCCAGCACGGTGCAGGAGGACTAATTGGCCCTTCTCGACCAAGCCCGGCGTGCCGCTATCGCCAGTGGGGCCCTGGACTGAGGGACCCGCCCACTGGACCTGGATGTATTTTTTAAATAAAAGTTATACTACTACTACTACTTACAATGTATAACGATACTTGTAACCATCTAGCCCACCTTAGCGTCTTGACTGGTATTTATAATAATATATGGGAATCATTCTTTAGTGATTTATAATATTTCCACCTAAATAACTCGTGTTTTGTCAGTGACAGATTTTTCACCTTTTTTTCGTGTTTGCTCACTTGTCACAGCTATTTCGAAATATATATCACAAAACAATGTTTGGTTTGCTGATTTGATAAATTTGAAGTCTGTGTGTCTACATACATACATTTCAACTTGTCAAATAAATTACTGCAACGTGTTTGTAAAAGAATACACAACGTTTTAAATTGGGTCATTTGAGATAATTCACCTGAAAGTGCAAAAATTGTTTATTTTAAGAATTTCTCTTTATCTAAACTCCCGAATAATGGAAGATTATGGGAGGCTGATGGAACCACAGTCTATTTTCTCTTCGTCATTTCGATCTTCTCTGTCAAAATAAATGTTTGTCGATTTTCGTTTGTGTGATATGAATAATCAATCAAATAATACGTATTATTACATTGGAGGTTCAATACAGCACATACAATATACAGACGGAGTGTCCCAATGTAAAAGGCTACAATGAGACCGTGGGTAAAGGTTGCATATAAACAATACAAAATGTAGCAGAAGTGCGAAAAATAGGACCAATACAACAAGATATAACACTACATCTCCTAAAAACCATATATTAAAAAAAAGATATAACACTATGTATACCAGAATAAAAAATGTGAAAGCCTCAATGCAAGAAAATAAAGAACTTCAGAAATAAGTACATTATATAGGAACACAAGTATAGCTTAAACTAAAGAACCACCAGCATCAAGTATTTAACAAATAAATTTTTAATGAATTCGTGAAGAATTCAAGGAATTAAACGTTGGATTTTAGAGACATGGGTAAATGATTCCATAATGTGATGGCACATAATGCTGAAGTTTATTTACTGTAATTAGTAGAAACGTTAGGTAGAAAAACGTTTTTCTTAGTAGCAAATCCGGAGCATTTGGTTTTCAGTAAAAGGCTCAGAATCATCGAAGTCACTTGAATGTTTATTTGGTATTTGTTTATACAATAACACAATTAGACAAAACGGAGAAAAGTTATTGCAGTCAATATGTTGCAGCTAAGAAGGGCAGTGGCGCTGCCGTCGTGAGAGCAGTAAAAAATAATCCCAATAGTCTGATTTTGTGAAGGGATTGAAACTGGCATTGATATATATTAATTAACCCATGATACGATGTCTTAACTGACACGACTATGTATGTAGGTGAAATCAAAAGAAAGAAGAGCCTGGTGAGAAAAATATGAGCATCCTCTAAGGCGATGCACGAAGCCCGAATCCCGTCATCTTTGTAATGTGAGTATAATGCGGTTAACGAGTTTAAGGTTATCATCGAGGTGAACGCCAAGGAGGGATACACTATCACAGACACTGATGATGCGTGTCGCGGGGTAGTGTCATCTTAAGTGGTTCGCTGGTGACGTGAAATGAGCCCTCTTCCGGATGCGGGCGTCACAGTCGTAGCTGCTGCTGTGGACTTCACAGCAACTGCAAGGCCGATCCAAATGGATCGCCAAGCTCCGGGCGAAACTCGTTCCGGAACCAATTGTCACCGACATCAGCAAGGATGGTTATGGGAGCAGCTATTGAACCACGGCTATGTGAGGAGGCAACCTAAAAAAAAGAAAAAAAAAATGTGTCTCGTTTTATAGCTCGATTTTATTCAACAAAAATAAAATTCCTAATGAATATTACGTAAGTCCGGCAAGGAAAGGAACGAAGACCCTAATTTACTCTATCTTTAACAACAAATACTTTTTTTTTTCAATGCCCAATGTAAAAGGCGGCGTGGACGCCACTATCAATTGCAATAGAATGCAGCTTTTGAAGAGGGCAGAAAGGCTGGCTCCTAAACTTGGTGATTAGTTCCTTGCACAGGAGCTCCGTTATTGTACTCTCAACATGGTTGCTGTAGTCCGAAGTTGTGTTACTCCCGTATTCAGAAATGCATCGTAAATTGAAGCCCATGCTTGACTTGATTTAAATGACACCTGTCGTGAACGCCCCAGAGGAAACGCAACGAGCGTCCTGGGCACGTTCACGCCAGGCGTCATTTAGATCAAACCAAGCATGGGCTAGAACCTTAAGATGCATTTCTGAATACGGGAGTTAGAGTCGAGGTTTCTGTAATTGGTGTGGTTGTTCAGTTGCTTTAAGGCCTCATTTTGTACTTTTCTATAGGCCAGATTACGATACTGTGCCTTTGTCTGCTACTTTTATTACAATATCCTTTCTTTCCGCGAGTTCTTTGAGGATCTGGTGCTGCGCGGGGAACAAATGTTAGCGCTTGTGGCAATGCCGCGTTGACTGTAGAACTTCTAGAGTTTCTAGAAATATCTAAAAATTCTAGAATCAACGCGGCAGTGCCGCAGGGTAGACAAATGGCGTAATAAAATACAAGAGGTATATTTATTCACGCTACAAAGCATATATGCCTAGCTTAAGTTACAGCCAGTTGGCGCATTACTATTTAGTTTTGTAATCGTGCTCGCTCCTTGTTCGTAGTAGGTCCGCTTGTTCTCAGAGGGGTTTTGGGCACTAGGTTAAAGAAATGACACCCCCCTACTGGTGCCGCCCGGGACTGCACTGTGCTGCTCGAACCCGCCGCACTCGCTGGTGGTTGGGGCTCCAGCGCTTGCCTCAATCTCCTTCGCTTGCACTCCCTATGCACATGTCCCGCCTTGAACAAAAGGCTTGGATATCACTTTGTCTTGCTGCGTGAGTCTCTTCACTACATTTCTCGACCCTGCGTGCTGAAGGTGGTGGTAGCATAACCAAGCAAGATGGAAATTTCTGCAAGAAATTGCACGGTTGTATGCCTTACAATTCCTATAGGTCTTGGCGAACGTGTGTAAACTTGATGAATGAATGAATAAATCATTTATTGAAATTTGTATGTTGTATTAGTTATTGCTGGAGAAGGTCCGGTGGGACAGGGCTGCCACCCGTGCCCGCTCCACGAGGCTCCGCTGGTCCTCGAGAGCCGGGCTGGACAAGGCCTCCTCCCAACCCTCCAACGTCGGCTGCGTAATTTGCTCTATGCGGCTGTTTGCTTGGCACGACCAAACCATTTGGTACAGGTCAGCCCGGCCGCCACAGAATTTACAGGTAGCGTTAAAATGTTCGGAATCTATTTTGGCCAGCAAGGCCGGGCTGCCGTACGACATAGTTTGGAGCCTGCGCAGACGAGGCTCTTTCGCTTTAGTAAGTCCCTTAGCGGGATGAGGTAGTTTGTCTGCGCTAGGCGATATAATTGCAGTACATACCTGCGTATGTGGTTATCGGTGTTGGTAACTGAATATCCCGGTCTGACGGGTCGGTAGACAGAGCCCTGTAGACTTGGTGCGATGCTTCAAATGTGCGCGAAACTGTCCTCTCTCTACCTTCTTTCTCTCTCTTTTCATCCTTATACCCCTTCCCCCAGTACTGAGTAGCAAAGCGGCCGTGCGTCTGGTTAACCTCCGTGCATTTCCTCTCTACTATTTCTCACTCCCTGATTAGCATTGGTTTCAGTTTGATGGTTTATACCTACCATGCCTGAGAGAGCTCTTGGAAACACAACTCCCGCTCAGGTCGACGAATCTACTGTCGAGTTATGCCTCTCTGAACACCGAGAAGGAGGCTAGATTTAGCTCCGATTGTGTCATGCTTGGCACGCCAACTGCGACAACTGTCCATGCGACGCATGCATTACCGAGAAAGGGCTTCTGTCCTCTATACAGCGATACCAAAGTAAGGCGCGTAGGTAGTACCGTTGGAACGTCTTCAGCGATAATGCTATAACATTTTGTTTGGTTAGATGTGGCTTCAGCAAGCGACCCCTTTTCACCGATTTTAAGGACTTTCACGCCAGGAAAAGGGGGAAACACGCAAGAAAAGACGGAAAGGAAAAACGGGCAAGTTTGCACTCGGTCGTGCAAAGCTTAGGCACAGCGAAACTGTCGGTCCTCAAGTCTTACTGGCTGCTAGTGCTAGGTATTAACTTGGTTGCTGCTAGGTCTTAACTTGGTTTACCTACGCATGTAGGAAGGTATTCTAGAGCGATCATTTTCGGAGGTACCTTCCCTTTCGCGATATTTCGCGTGACTAGCGCTGGACAAGTCGGCGCCTACGAGCGACAGCATTCCTGGCATGCCACAAACGCAGGCAGGCTAACCAAGTTTGGCACAATGTCAAGAACGCTGTTGCTTGCCGACGCCGAACGCCTTGGAGGCTAGCCGCTCGATATCGATTGGCCAGCGTTTTTTTTTCTCCTGGCTCGGCGTGCCACGGAGAGAAGAGAGGCGGGGTCGGGAACGGAGGGTGCTGGCGAGGAGGTTGCCATGCTCCCTTGTGGTTGCCATGACTACGGCGCGGCAGTTTCTTGATATGGAGCACGAACCACAAGTTACGGCTGGCTTAAACAGCTTCGCTGCTAAAATAAAATAAAGAAATCTCCAGCTTTAGCACTCGGCGTAAGTAATGCACGACTTGGAACGTGCGGCCAAGAAACAGTGGCACGCAGCCACAGTCATCATGACAGGGAAAAGCTAAATGCCCTGAAACAGGGAGTCCGACGTTGTACTTATCTTCTCTGATCCGCTCGTGAGCAGAATCTGGGATCGAACGATGCACTCAATTTTAGAAGCTGAAGAAGTGTGAAGGCTACACGACATCTGTGTGTAGAAGCCTTTTGTGGTCATAAGGCCTTTGCCGGACGCCGAGCGCAGCCGGGCAGCGGGCAGGAAGGAACTGAGCCTCACTCCGATCACGCGTACGATAACAACCCCGCTTTATTTCACCAAGCAACATATATATATATATATATATATATATATATACACACGGAAAACAATCATGTGACAAGTGACGTCACGGACAATGTTTCACACATCAGGGCGAAAGCGCCCGATAACGCAGACAGACGACACGTGGCATAGGCGCTATCAGCACACCCTTTACTTTCGCTTTCGGATAACTTCAATTCCTGTGCTGTTAAAAACAAATATCTTAGCACGTGCTGTAATGGACGAGGCCGGTCCAGAGTTGCCGTAACATATTTTTATTTGTGTTTATATTTATGCTGTATTTGTTTTCTTGCTCACAACACCAATATTTCGTATCTATGTAGAAGAAAGATAATTTGTTAGTTCAACCTTCGTAGCATCAGTTTTACGCTGTTTGTGTCGTGGTCTTTCCTGCACTGCTTTCTTGTTATTGAGAGCCTCATGAGGTAGAAATTCATCCGGAGTCTCCCAGTGTGGCGTGCTTCATGGTCATATTGTGGTTCTGACACGTAAAGCCGCAGAACTTAACCCCAGCAAATACATGCGCCTGATCCATGGCTCAAGTAGAGATTAGAAGAAAGCGCGGCCTATTTCTAAATGCGCTTCATATCATGTTTGTGCTGGTTACTGGCCATACATACTCGCCCTTCAACTTTACTGTGGGGCAGGCATGCTGATTAATGTATGTTGGCGCATTCATAATAAGCCCATAGGCGTCATATTTTGCGCGTGTACTTTTTGATGTCTTGAAAACCGTTTCGGTAGGGGGTGGGGCACGTCAGTTTGCTTTAGCCGAGTTATAGCTGGGTCATACTTTCCCAAAATTTTTAAGGCCCGTATTCCGACAACATGGAAGGAAGGCGGACCATCGCTGAATAACGTTTAATTTATTGTGCGCAGAAGATGCAAAACAAACAATAATAGGATGAGCTCAGGGAACGAGAAATATACTGTAGAGTAGTCCTCGTCAGCACTATTCTGCTGATACTATACGCGATTCCTTAATTTGAAATGGCGGTTTCTGCGTTCCGTTTTCTTACGTGTGCTCCCCTTTGTGTGAAACCCCAAGTGGGGCCTTAATGATGACGATGATAATAGCAGCTGAATTAGTTGATAATTAAAGTCTGTCGTCTTCCTTCTTTATGTGTAGTAAAAAAGTGTGTACTTAATTGCAGAAATTGTAGTACCACATTATTGCTTTCCTTAGGACTGCGTATATGGTCAGATGACTATCTATTGTTTTTAAGGGCTATTTGATCACATGCCCTAGTTGAGAAATAATTTCACCAACCAACTCACAAGCTGCTTCCACGACAACGCAAATTTCCATATATGACTCTCTCCAAAAGTGTTCCGAGTCAGCGTTTTGATCGCTCTGGTCTTCATTCATAATTTTTTAACTTGTGCACCCCGTCATGCCGTAGAATTTAGACATTGTTATAGATCTTGCAGTATTTTGTTTGGTTTCTATATGTACGAATCTATAGCGGTGGTAGAATTAGTCCCCTCTGGTCTGAAGCGCATCGGTATAAAGCGTTCGTTTTGCTACTGTGCATACTGTTATTTAATTGCTTCTGACGTTTTTTCGCCCCTTTTTTTTTAATAGTGTACCCACATTAAGGTGATATTGTGTGAACACTCGTAGGACAATTTATTGATATATGAGTAAAATTAGGGCCCTTATTCAGGCTGTGCATTTTTTTTTTCATTTCGCTCCCGCTGCGTATTTGTTGTCCATGGTACCCTTCCAGCTACTGAAAATCTATCTTCAATATTTACGTAGGTTAGCTCACTTTCTAATCGGTATTGCCAAAATTGAAAAGTCTAGAATGTGGCTGTAGCTATAGCGACGACAGACTCGTTATTGGGTATATCATTTCTATTTATGCATCTCGCCGATTGCATCACCCCCGACTAAGGCTTTCATGCACTCCCTTTACCTGAGATCGAGTGCCAGTGTGGTGAATACAGTCATTGCGTCTGGTTGCGGAGTTGCTGTCAGCGCCGAGCAGCGCGTTCACAATCTGCTTGGTGCCAGACCTAAAGAAACAATATCTTAGAAGTGAATTCACAAACTGTATTTAAAACAATCGACGGAGCGGTTTAGTGAAGCGCAAATTAGGAACATTTATTTTTACAAACTCTATGCCATACATCTTAGACCAAAATTGTGTCTATATATCGACATGTAAACTTGCAGTGAGCTGTGTCAAAAATTATCAGTGTTTTCACTTTCCTATACGGCACAATAGCCTGGTTCTTTTTATTCTGCCAACTCCACATAGTGTGCATTGGGAACGTGTACAGTGACGCATTTTATGTATAGCTGCGCTACGCTTTGCAATGGCAGCAGCGATTCGGCAGTTTGCGTGGCGTTGGCCGACGAGCCACTGTCCATATGCGTAGCACTTGGACCTTGACGGGTACAGACTTTATTGTTACCAAAAAACAAAAACAATTTATTACTTCGAATCTGCCTTAAAGGGAAACTGAACAGGTTTCCAAAAAAATCGAGTTATAAGCACCATTTGATACTTTTGAACACCCTGAAAACGAAAATCGACAAGAAATTTGACATGGCGCAGCCAAAAACGCGTTATTAGCAAAAAAACTCCGAGCTGCGATTGGGCGGCGCGCGGCGCATCCGGCTCGCATCGATGATTGGTGGAGCGCACCGTGACGTCAATCCATGGGTCCACGAGAGCCCGCCGCAACGTGACAGCTTCTCACCAGGTACTGCGACTACCTTCCAGACGATTTCGCACGCTTCAGTTGCTGTTATGGATAATTTTGATCACTTAGGGGTGATTGGCGTGACACCATACGCGTTTGAACCAGTGGCCCGACAACGAGAAACACCTACGCCAAGCGCGAGCGCGATCGCCAGCGCGGAAGTTGGAATAGCCGGAGCCCGCCGGATCCGAGGACCTAATTGCGACATTTGCCATTGCGGCATTTGTGCCAGACAAATATACGCCGCACGGAAGTGATTTTCTTTTTCTTTTTTTTTTGCAGTATAGCTGTGCTGTTTTGCGACCCACGGTGCTAGAAGCGGCGTTCGACATTGCCTTAGCAGTCAGAGTGCGATTGTATTATTTCATACCGGGCGTCCTTATAACAGAATACGGAAAGAAATACTAGTTTTGTACACAGTGCATTCTACTGTTGCTGGTTTGCAAGTAATAAAGTGCGACTGCCGAATTGCCCTGAAGGTACACATCGCATGGAAATTATTGTATTTGCAATATAATTTAATTCAGTGTAGATATTACTTCCACAGATGCATTCTGCTGTGCTGTGACCGCAACAAACAATGCGTGCAATCATTGCTGTATTCTATCTTGCAGCGAATGCGGAGACGCACTGTCAGCACAGTGCATTTTGCAGGTACCAAGTTACTAAGATAACAATACAAGGTGCAGACGTGCCAGACAAATATGCGCCGCACGGAAGTGAATGTTTCTTATTTTTGCTGTATAGCTGTGCTGCTTTGTGACCCACGGTGCTAGAAGCAGCGTTCGACGCCGCGACGGCGTGCTTGGGCTGCTTGCAATGTCGTGCGGGAATTTGACGAAAAACAAAAAATTGTGCCACTGCACGTTGTTATGCATATCTCTGCGGTTTACTGTAGTACTATTTTATGCTTTTTGGCCCTCGATTACCGGTTGTGTTGAAACGATCAGAGGTAAAAGCCCACTCCTTTCATTTCACGCTTTTGAACAATGATGTCTCTTTGACATCAAGTGATGTGAGCACTCAGGCGTATGGGCACTTAGGTATCCGATTGAAGCTTTATTTTAGGTGTCTTTTCTTCCTGACGTATATTTCTGTTGCGACAGGTGTTCCTGCATGCACTGCAGTGCAATGTAAATAGAGGAAGAATGTTTGTGCTGCCAGGAAGTAAGCGAAATTCCTGCAAGACAGAAAAAAAAAGTGTGTCACAGAAGGCTGCTCTCGGTGGCGGCGATTCATTTCGTTTATGAGCGAAGATCACTGGCACCACGCCTGGCCTTAGTCGAGCAGATTTCAACAGAATTCCCATTGCACGCATCAGCGATAAACTCTGATGGTAATCACTGTCTCAAAAATGTTTAGAACAGAGAAGAGTGGTTCTTGAAGGTTTGAAAATAATTTGTTTCACCGCTGCGATCCACTGAGCAGCTTGTTTTTTCTGCCGTGGGAAATTGTGAAAGACGACGTCGTCTCGGCCGCCGTTGGTCGTACAGCCGTAAGCAGCGCAAAAGGACGGCATGGTGACGCTGTATGCTTCTTAGACGGAGTTCTCCTTGCGGTAACAGTCCTTTGAAGCGTTAGCCGGAAACGCAGGGTGGAGATTTTGATCATTTGCGATAAAGGCCACGATACAACCCGACTGACGCGCAAAACCTGCACACGCCTTCCTAGCGGGTGCCTGGGACCCCTATATTGGCGTCATTTCCGCTAGCTTTCCCCTTCCGCCGCCGCCGCGGGCTGACTCTGCGAGCCGCGGTGGGCGGAGCATAGCTGCGATTTTAATTCTTAATTACGCCGCCGCTACTCGTATGATGAAAAAAAAAAACTTCGTACCGGGGATTTCAAGTGTCTGCGCTTCAGAAAAACGTCACTTTTTAGAAATCTAAAACCTGTTCAGTTTCCCTTTAACAGCGAGTTGTATTAGGTAAAGTTACGCTTTTTGGTGCTTCGTTCATCTTTTCTTACAGTATTGTTATTTTATCTACTTATAAGCGTTGGTGCGCGCTCACTTTGCAAACACTGACATTTTTTTCTATGAATGAAATGTCGTTTCCGGAACCACGCTGCTTCTAACCTTTTCCATCCGGTCTGCTGTTTTTATCCTACGTTATGGTCGAAGAAAGCCCAGTCTGCTTCCGTGGAACGCAATTTTAAAGCTTTGTTAACGCAGAAAGAACGATACTTCTAGGCAGGAAATAATGGCCTCGTGAAATTTCGCTTAGTGAATTCGAGCGCCAATTTCCTACACTGCGCGGACTGCCTCAAGCGTCATTTCATCATTCATTTCATTATGGGGTTTTACGTGCCAAAACCAGTTCTGATTATGAGGCACGCCGTAGTGGGGGACTCCGGAAATTTGGACCACCTGGGGTTCTTTAACGTGCACCTAAATCCAAGTACACGGGTGTTTTCGCATTTCGCCCCCATCGAAATGCGGCCGCCGTGGCCGGGATTCGATCCCGCGACCTTGTGCTCAGCAGCCCAACACCATAGCCACTGAGCAACCACGCGTCAAAAAGATGTTGCGGCACCAACTTTTCCATACGTAGAAAAGCACGTCGCACACAGGTCGCACATACCAGTGGTAAGCAAGGCATGTTGCTGCGAGGGAACTGCATCTGAGCGGCCGCGGATGTTAGTGCGCACCAATATCGCGGCACACAAGCCTTGCAGTTCAACCGAGGAGAGAATACAACTGCCATGACGGAGGTCTAATCCGCAACCTATAGTCATTGTGTCATAACTACTGAACCATCCCACTGGTCAATTATTTACGTGTTCATATGAGTAGCCGAGCGTGCCTAACAAATTTGTAATCACGTGTCGTTCCATTAATTCAGAAAATATTAACCAATTTCTTTCGCACTTTCCGTTTCAGCTCACAATAATTATGTACGCCACCGTGTGGCTACTGCAACCCGCACGGATGCTGAGCGCGTCAGAATCCTTCTCCAGCGTCTACCTTCTGTCCCTCGTTGAAGCGTTCCTGAACAGCCTGCCTCTTCTCATGATCATGACGAACAGGGTGCGTACTGCAAGAAGCATAACTTAGCTGCACTGCTGCCGCAACTATATTAACAATTTCTAGGCCAGTCAATACATACTAAAGTAGCGTTTTCACTGAAACCCCCACGACTGCATCTGAAACGCTGATTACAGTATCAGTTTCTCAAAATTAAAAAAGCAAAAATAAACTATGCCAAAGGTCACATGCGTCACATTTATTAACGAAGAAAGCTAGAAGCTCACCGAGAAGTGTCACAGCTCAACGATAATTATTGCGCATAATTTATTTCAGTTCCTAAGGCAGCTTTACAGCGTTATGTCAAACAAAACGAAACCTGGGAAGAATTCTAAGGTTTGCTAGCGGAAAAAAAAATCGTGAGCCATTCCACTCTGTTAAGGTGGATTACCAGGGAAGTTGTTTAGCGCTCAACATAGAGGTGACACATAATTTTGAACAACATTTCGAACATATTTATTGTCCTCGCTGGTGATCATTGTGACGATAGGTTCGTACACACATTCGCGTATCACATGTTATTAAACGCGTCCATCACGTAAAACAATCAATGGATATACCCCCTTAAGCAATGGCTCATGCCGCCGTAAATGCGGGCCTCCCCATTACGACGACAGAAGTGAAATTCTACGCTGGAATGATGAGCGGCAATGGAGCCAGCTGTGGAAGGAGAGGACGACAGCGAACGTGTGAGCAGTTGCGCCAAGGGCCGCCAAGGAGCGAGTTCGCGGGTTGCGCCGCGGACGACAGACTCGCGGGTTCGCGGACGACGGTTTTACCGTAGCCACATATGAAGGGACCCCATTGCTAAAATGCCACAAAACAGCCTACATACCGCACCGGTATCACGGCTACAAGTCTTTGAGCACGGAAAGAGCAAGATTCCAGCTCGAAATGGTGAACTTCATTTCCACTTTTTAATGAGTGTCTCTGCAATGAATAACAAAGGTCTCCTAAGTCAAGCACCCCATTCGCACAAACTATACCAATTCACTTTGTCTTTATATTTCGGAAGGTGCGGCTTCTGTATTCACCTCTGGATGTCGGACCATCCTGGTCATGCTAACTTTACGCAGTTTTAATGATATTGTCATATGAGTGTTTTTAGGCAAGTCCAGCAATCTGGGACATCGACTACTGCGGTGAAGCCGACCCTGGGGCGATGGGGTTGGCGTAACTCTATGGGCAGCATTTTTTAAAAATGGATTGCTGAGCAATGGCTCATTTTTCGCGATTTGCACTTTAGGCGCTCAATCCTGACAACGTTCTCGCGCTATTTGTCGAGTGTAGTTTAGTTCCGCGGGCTGGATTTTCTTCCTGGGGCACGTTTGTAGACCCATTTAAAATGCATGGGGTGATTTTTAAAATGTCATTCGCAGCACAGTAAAAGCTCATCCGCTAATTTCACTCTAGCGGCACATACTGTAGGTCTGTCTGTATATGTAGGTCCAGTTTCGTTTTATTCCGCTGGCTGATTTTTTTTCTTGGGGCGCTTTTGTTTGGCACTATGCGGCAAAGCATCTCTACAGGGGCAAAAGATTCGTCCTTCGTTGAATTGATGGGAAAGAGCTTGTGGGCCATGTTAAAAATGGACACTAATGTGCAGCTGTGATGCATATTTGCGCCCTGGCGTATAAGGAAAGATGATGGCGTCAGATTGTGAAAGAAGGAGCGGGCCAAATGACCTAATTGAGTGGCATCGAAGCACTAAGCCCGGCTGCGCGTGCCCCCTTTTCTCAAGTTTCAGCGCATGGTAAAGTGTTTCATTTGGTATTTAGAAAGCGAAGGTATTTAGAGAGATTTACTATTAGGCAAATTTTTACACAAAAGGACATCGCCAAATAGAGCACTTGTTAAGTTTGTTTACTTGATAGTGCAATGTGCCGACAATGAGAAGGTTTGAATATTATCAGTGTAAAAAAAATTCAAAGGGAAAACTCATGATCTATACAACGCATCACGGAACGAAATAAAGAGGAAAATATAGTCTCCGTGCTACAGCGAAAATCAGCAGCTTCGTCTCGCTTAATAAACGATGCCGTTTTAATTTTAACTGCATAAGCATTTCTGTGCTTACCAAATGAGAAATTTGTCCGTCCGTCACGTAAGTCGACGATGCCTTGTATATAGCATGTAAAACTTTCACCGACCTGCTGGGATCTTTTGCGCAAGCGATGCTCTGCGCGAACCTTTCGTACCACTGGGCTACCGAAAACCTGGGTATAGCTGGTCTTTAAGACGGACCATGCTGTAAGGTTTGCTATTGTCGTCCCAGTTCTTATTGGCATTCATTCGCTCACACGGAGATCTGATGTTCAAGTTATTTGTGGTCTGTGCCGCTAAGATGGAGGGATCTTGCTGACGCAAAACACTGGCACATACCAGAGAGGATGAGGCCGTCGGAGGAGCCGCACTTGCGTCGTCAGTCATGATGGTGGGTACCATGCGACTCCTGTTCCAAAGGGGACGACGCCCAGACCTCCACCACTTGAAATGAGCTTTATTGCAACGGGACGCGGGCGAACAGATAGTAATTGCAGGTGTTCAGCCAAACGCAGCAACCACAAGCTCATTGATTTATTTATTTTATTTATTGAGTGCCTGCTTCACCATGCAGGCAATACAGCAGGGGTGATGCTGTTTAGGCACCGGCCACTCTTCTTCGCTGCATACCTTACATTCACCAACATACACTCTTTCACTGCTTAAAAAAACAGAAAAAAAACTTTTTCCTACCTCCCTAGAAAGTGTTTAAGGTACTACTTTGTGTAAGCATGTACTGCTTGAAAAAGTATAATGTTGAAAATTTTCTATTTTTATGCTGAATGGCAAAACAGTGATGTGTTGTATTGACACGTATACATGTTTGTCTTTCACCGGTGGCCGCTTTCCACCGGCTAACAAATGTTATCGCTCGGCGCAGGACGCGCCTGCATCGGAAGTTTCTGGAACGTTATCGATGCTTCTTTCCGTTGCCTGTTTTCGCCGACGCTTATGTTATCTGATTGTATGACCGAGGCGAATTGTCTAGAACTTTCTGGAAGACCCGCGGGCATCAGGGATTAATCTGGAACCTTCGATGACTCAGGTATAAAAGCCGACGCGTTTCGCCGCTGATCAGATTTTCGACGATCGCCGACTTCGTTCGCCGCTATCGTTGTGCTTTGAGTGTAGCTTGCTTTTGTGGGCACAGGTTCGCCCAATAAACAACCAGTTTAGTCATACACAGTTTTACGACTGTTTACTTCAGCGTCACTACTACGTGACAGTATTATAGTAGGTTTTTACCGTTTTTTTTATAGGTTGCGCTTGTGAAAGGGTTTTCGTACGTTGTGTGTACAGTGTGTCCATGGTTAGGTATCGGGGATTCGGGGCTGCCGCCTCGTCAAGCTGTTGAAATCAGCAGCTTCTTGCGGCAACTCACTGTTTATACAAAGAAAATGAACAGATTTCATTTGATTTGATTTGAAGGCACATATGAAAAACTGCGCTCAAATTTCGCATTAGGGAGTATCGTAACTTCGGACGTTTTTTGTTATTTATTTAAGATCTACTGCAGCCCGAGAACGAAGCAGGGGCGTACAAAATACAATGAAACATAGTGCAATGCGTTCCATTGTGGCACAGTGCGGTAGAAAAACGAATGCGGGGCTGCGCTCTCTGGTGTTATCTAGATCTGTGTATCATTGGTTCTATCTGTTGTCTATGTGATCAACGAACCCTCTGTAACCCAACTGCACCCATGACGCGAACGATGTTTTGCATTCTGGAAGGCATGCGAGCACCAGCGACTGAACTGCAATCTTAGACGCGCCACGGTAAATAGCCGACGCGCTTCATCCGGAGATGAGATTCTCGACGATCGCCCACTTTGCTCGCCGCTATCGCTGTGCTTGGGTGCTACTTGTTTTGCTGGGCGCAAGTTCGCCCAATATAGAGTAAAATTTGTAACTTAGTTTTGACAGTGCGTCGTTTTGCGCCTTCCCTACAGCGTACTGATGTCGGTACATGCAAGTACTATATCATGAAATATCATGAGCAGCAAAAGAATTTGTCTCGCCGGTTCGCAGATGTCTTTCGCCATGAGTCGTGTGGTCAAGCTGTGCTGCGCTGAAGAATCTGCATGGGAAGAGGAAGAGATGCCAGTAGAAAATAATCCTGAAGCAGGTAAGCAGCTGTTTCATTTAAACATATCTTTGAACTTTTGTACCTGCCGTTGTCAGGGCACAAAATGTGCGAAGTCATTTCCTGATATAGAGCAAATAAGGCACAGCTTGAACGAAAATTCTTGTGGTACCTTTGAGTCAGATTTCGCGCGATTAGGGATACAGTAAGCCACAACTGAAGAGGTCCGCTTTTTTTTAAAAGCATAGTCTAATAGATGTGACAATGCTTGGGTGCACGGGAAAAAGTGGGAACGACCAAAAGAGCAACAGCACGGCAATATGTTTCCTGCAGCAATGAAAAACATACGATAATTTTACTCGCCCAGCAGACGCTTCAGAGGCTGCAGCATTACTCGTTAAACATGCGCTGAAACCAACATTTACCACTCAACAGTTCGCGTTAAACTTACTTTGGAAAGACGACTGGCGACTGCATGCATTCATTTTCGCTATTGAAGCTCTTCTGCCTAATCCCTCCTTAGAACACATATGTTTCATTCAGTATTTTTCATTGAAAAATATAGAAGAAAGACCTGAAAAAACACATACACGGAGCCTGTGGGGCTTTTTTTGAATTCGCAACATTCTAAAAACAATTTAAGTGAGGACACATTCGCATGAAACTTTTTAGAAGAGAAAAATAAATGCAAGTTAGTAGCTGCCTCTCCAGCACACTCGTTAGCCTAACCTCTGCTTTAATGTGCAGGCAATGCCTTTCCTTTCTTATAAAGGTTTATTATAGTTTTGTCTGTTGCCAACACTTACTTCAGTTACCTCATCCCATTATTTTGGGGGTTAAATCGCTGAGGTTTGGAGTGTCCCATAAATAAAAAAATCATTGCAATCGTGTAGTTTAGTAATATTCTAGTAGTAATGTGCTTGTGCCTGAATATTTTGGTTCCTATATATTCTGCAGTCATTGCTGAGGCCTCTGTAGCTTTCGTGTGCTCCTATTTTATCTTTCATGGCGTGCGCTCTTCGGAATGTACTATGGGTCTGTGAAAAACGTATTGGGTTCTTTTTCCGGTGTTACTGATGTGAAGAACGCTAAGACAGACACGAAAGCGAAAGTTTTATGAGATCCGCTACAGTGCAAACACACTAAAGCACCTAGGGTTCACTCGTGTACATTTGTGCACTACCATGTGCACGCTATCGATGGGCTCGCAGTGGGTAAAAAAAGGCTTCAGTAATACGCGCGTATTCATCACAAGAAGGATCAATCCTGGAATTTTTTTAATAAATCGAGCGGTTTGACACCACCTTATTTGCATTTTTCTCAGAGCGCCAATTTAAATCACCTTTGTATGTACCCAATCTGTACAATACATTTTATCAAATAAACGCCCTAATTTGCGCAAAACCAAGAATGCTCTTGCACAATCGGCAACTACAGGTACAAGTTTTGTACAACGGCCTTTTTGGCCGTGCATCAAAATCATTACGCTGCATCAAATGACTATATTCCCGATAGTCAAGTTGTAGTGGTGTTGAAGAAGAAGACGGTTTTACAACTGCGAGTCACCAAACTAACTTTTTATTGGGCGGCTCTTGTCCCTACAAAAACAACTAACACTTAAGCACCTCCATAGCGGGGAGTGCAGGTGGTGGTCGTCGAAATCTCATCTGAGGGTCAAGCGCGTTAGGTTTTGTACACGACTCGTCGAAAGTTCCTGCGTAATCGCTGCTGCCGGCGTGCCTTCCAGGAGGTACTGTGCAATCGGTGTCGTGCATCAAATCTGATTACACCATGTTCGGTGACTACAGACAGCGTATAGAAGCAGAGGTAACATTATAGAAACTTCAAATACAGGGAGGTGCATCCTGCACTGAGCGACTTTTAACATTAGTTAGCCGGTGAAACACGGTCACTGCTCAAAGATGAATAAGTACACGTGTCAATATGAGCAGCACGTACTTTTGCTGTGTTTCCTGCATCCGTCGAAACTGTTTAAGAGAAATAAGTATTCAAGGAGCGATTATGCATTCTCTTGCAGGTGCATTTCCTTCGCGTACGCGTCACGTACGATTATTTCCATTTTATCGTGGACATGCCACAATATAGCTCATTTTTCAAAATGTGGTGTACACGTAGACCATGACACATGTGATTCTAAGTTGTTTTCATAGTTCATCTGCTGGCATTTATTCCACTACTCCATTAGCCACAGATTATTACACCTCTCGTTCAGCCCAACGTACCTTTTCGAGCGAAGCTTGTATTAGAGAGAGATAGCTGAGCAGGCTTACGGGCCAGCGCAACGAACGAGCGAACGGAGAGGGCAGCGAAGCGCCGCACGAAAGGAAGAGTTTTAGCTCAGCGATCCCTCGCTCTGCTGAACTGAGTAGGGCGCCTCGATGCCAGCGCCGCTTGCACGGTGGGGACAGCCTTTGAACCGCCCCGCGCCGCCGCTCTGGCTTTTCGGCGTCATGTTGGTTCTTTTGCGTCGGCTGTCGAGCTGAACGGACGCGCGCTCCATTTGCTTTCTTTGTGGCGTTGTGGTGCGAGAGCTCGTGTTTTGTGTAGTCTCTTGCTATGTTCATGCTTGTTGACGAAACATGGCGGGCTGCTTTGTCGCTCTGTGCACTGGATCGACCGCGAAAGACAACGGGTATTTTGTTACCCCCGCGACGTTGAACGAAGGAAGAAAAGGGCAGCGCAAGTAAAACGCGACAGCTGGGTACCGACTGACACAACGAAGAAATGCGAGTGTGGATCATGATTTTGTTAAGGATAATGTGCCTTTGTGATCCTTTTCATTTGCACAGAGAAGTTGCTTGTATATGTTGGCGTGCGTTTTCTAGTGATAATAAGACTGCAGTATGGTGTGATCGCCGTGTTTGACTTTTTGCAATGGCGTAGGTTTATTCTAGACGTTTGTGAATTGACTTTTTTTTGTAGCTAGAAGTATTGGGGCACCTGTAAACTCGTTTCCTGGATACGCGATCGTTGACGTGATGAGAGAAGCCACTGCATTCTCGACTTAGAGGAAGTTTCGTCTCTTGGGGAAGATGTGCTCGTACACTTGGCAGGCTTTTTGTTAAAGCCGATTATCCGCACTGTGGAACAGTGCTCTGTGTGCACGCTAGCGGCTGATGATCCTGGACAGGAACGTCACCTTGCTCAACCAAATGAATATGTCCAAGGTGGCAAATTTTATTTTTGTGCAAGCAGAGAAATTCTGGACTTTGTTTTTTAATGTGAGGGTGTTCTCAAGTCTTTTGCTGGAGCTCAAGATCTGAGCTGTCTGAGAAACACCATTGAAAGCCTGAAGGAAATTATTCGAAAGAATCTAACCTTGTCAGAAAACCCATGTTATCAGCACAAAGATGTTATTGAAAATCTTCTTGAGCGATTTGTGTCGACACATCTGGGCATCTATCTGAGATGGCTTAACACTCCTTAAAAGGCAACTGAGTGTTATGCTAACAAGACTGTAGCAGCTACGAGCGTGCAGTAGGGCAACCACATTTTAACCAGATAACCTCGCTGGGAGCTTATAAAGTCGATTAATTAGGGCTTACTTTTCTAAATAAATTGTGTTTGAGTGTTGAAAACTGTTCTCAATGCATTTTCTTCTTGAGCAGGCACCGGAACTGCTGCAGGCCTACTCACACGGCGTCTCCTCACTTTTCTTCCAGTTTCATAAATATGACGGGATAAACCCTAAGAAGCAAGATTACTATTAGAAGAGCTTCAAACTTAACATTTCATCAAGTTTACGTTTCCAGTACTATTTGTGGGTCGTTTACCAGTGAAATTAGTAAATAAAAAGGGGGATAACCTCGCAAGAAAAAAAAACGTGCTACCTTCAGGTTCCGATACACGCGAAAAGTGTCGGACAACCTCTTTTGAAACGAGCACTCTATGCAGGCAAACTGTTTATCAGATGGTAGAGCAGAAAATCTGCATTTAAATCGCGTCGGTATCGCCCTTAGCATGCATGCCGCCCTTTCTTTCTGCCCAATGGTTAATCTGCAGCCGCCACACGCCCAGCGCCTCCGTATTGGAAAGAACCAAGATGGCGCCGAAAAGCATGGGTATCCCCACCCTGAAAGCGGCTCTGGGCATCGAGGCACCCTAGAATGATGATGATGATGATGATTTATTGGCATCCCCTTTGAAACGGGGCGGCGATAAATAGTCACCTAGCCTGCTTGATTTAATCAGGTATACTATACATGTGCTTTATCTAGCATTTTTGTATGCTTCTCATTATTCTTTTATTTTTCAAAAATTTACCTTGTACCGCTACCTATGATTTTAAGAGATCAGGTCGTATCCATCTTTTTCCAGCTTTTTTTTCACCACTAGTCTAATCACCTCTTGCTTATCTCTACGGCTGATCTGTTGATGTTTTCATCCACTTTAAACCCAAGTGCTTCTGGGAGTTGCCCGTTACTTACGGTTCTCGCTGGGTGGATCCTCGCATTCCATTAGGATGTGCTGAGTGATCTCTGGATCGTTACTGCAGCATACACATGCCTCATCTAGTTCCGAATATTTGTTCTGGTATGTTTTGGTCCTTAGGCAACCGCCTCGAGCCTCAAATAGCAAGGCACTGCCCTTTTTGTTATCGTACAGGTTTTACCTTCTAATTTCTTTCTTCTCATTCTTGTAAATCTCCATTGTCCTTTTTGTTTCCATTCTTTGCATCCAATTCACGGTCTCTATTTCTCTCACTTTCTTTCTGATGACTCCTGGTTGTCTATTTGCAGTTTCGATTATCCTGTACTTGGTTGCCAACTTCGTTGACCTCTTCCTCCATTCTGTGTCCACGATTTTCATGTACAGATGCTTGTGCACTTTAGTCGCCAATTTATTTTCATCCATGTTCCTGAGCCTTTCTTCAAAGCTAATTTTGCTCTGTGCTTCCCTGACTTCAAAGAGGCCCAAGCCATGTCACCCTGCACTGCCTCATTTGTGGTACATTTTCTGCACTGCCTCACCGTGGGCTCGCAAAGCCAACCGGCCTACTGATCTTTGGCTAACTTCCAAACCCGACAAGATATCCGATCTTAAGCATAGAATGGCATTTGCGAATGTTAGCGCTGGCACCATTACTCCTTTACAGATTCCACGCACCACCTCATACTTATTGTGGCCCCACAGTGCTCTCTGTTTCAGTATGGCTGCATTCGGCTTCCCCTTTATTTTCAGATTATCTTGGTGGTTGCTTGAGTAATTCTTTCCTTCTTTTATGTGTACGCCGAGGTACCTATATTGCTTTACTCTTGGTATTATTTGCTGTTGGATTGACACTACGAAGTTACTCGTCTCTTCATTAAAAATCATAATTCCTGATTTCTCGGTGCTAAACTTAAGGCCTAGATTTGTCGCTGCATTCCCACAGATATTCGTGCTATGCAACTGAGCGCTTTGCACTGAGAGCTGAGAACTGAGCGCAGAGAACTGAGCGATTTGCAGCGCCACATGTCGGACAAGGTGGGAGTTAGCGTCAGATCACGACCAAGCGCTCACTTTGGGTTCTCGATCCTGGTCATTCAATTCAATTTCAATTTATTTTCAACATCAGAAGACAATGATGCTGTGGGCACTTCAAATCGTCACCAAACGGCCTCGTTGCTGAAACATCTCGCAGTATACAGATGTCCCCTTCAGAGGTGAAACACGTGGGTGGCTTTTTCACCTGCAGGCGAGCCAGCGCCGCATTTGAATACGACGGCGGCGACATGCAGCTGTTCGCGCACGTGGTCGCCATGTTGATTTCGCAAAAACGCTGGTCCCCTGCACTCGCTCCGCTGGGGAGAGGAAACCAGCGGAGCGAAGGGACCGCTACGTAAACACGCTGGCTGCGCCAGCGTACCGCACATGCGCAGTGGCGTCGCCTCTTACCCGCTGAGCCCGCTGACCCGTAAACCCGCTCAGTTATTGACCCTTTTCGCGGAGCAGTTTGTTTTAGAGAAACGAGACAGCGCTCGCGGCGGCGCGCCATACCTCTCCTCAGCGACCGCGCACGAATACGAAACCATTACCGCTTCTACCTTGCTTCTGCGCGATCAGCTGTTGGAAACTGAGTTTTCGCTAACACACTGTGCTCCAATCATGCTAGATGGAATCATGTGGATTGAAGACGTGTGCAGTAGTTGGCTGCAAAAATAGTGACAGGCATGTTAAGGAATTCAATGAATCTGTGTGGCCAAGTTCGCGTACCGCTACTGCAACTGTCCGAACGTGTTACCGGCACTTCGTGATGTATGGCTTTCCTCGAGGATACAGACATTTGCTCATCCGCCAGCCTTGTATCACTAACCTTCAAAGAAAGCGCTTCATCCCCAGAACGTCGCCAAGAGTGAGTACCACTCGTTAAACAATGATGAAACAATGAAACTCGTTAAACAATGAAACAAAAACAATGACAAAGGGAGTAGCGCCGCTTCCTGTCATAGTAAGTTTCCCGCATGTTATCTATACACATCTGTCCCAAATGGCAGGGACATTTACGCCCACTCTATCGCCTACGTATCAAGAATAAGTGATTGGGCCCACACTTGAATATATGCGCACTGTATATGCACAATAAATTACGGACAACACCTATGGCGCACGAATGGTCAAAGCTGAATGTTTCATGACGGTCCACAAGAGTGTCAGTTACTAGCTGTAATATATATTTGCTACAAGGTACCCAATGTACAAAACAGCTATTTTTCAAGCCTTGTGCGCAGCAAGAACAAATCTATCGGAACTGAGCACACCCGCGAGCGATTAGGCGGAAAATAATCAGATAGTGGCCACACCAAAGAACTTCACTGAGTCAGAAACTGAGAAGCCACTGCTTCAAAATATTTGCCGAATAAAGAACAAAGAGCAAAACACACTAATCCTGACTCATTTCATAATCAGAAAGCTTGGATAGCTTGGAATACATATTTAGCCCTGCTTTTAGAACAAGCACCATATACGTGGCTTGCGCCGTTTGGACATAGCTTAATCAGCTCCGAAAGCGCTTTTGCATGTTCTGTGAAGGTGTGATCAAAGCTTCGTGTCGTCCACCTAGTCACCGTCTACATCTCCGAAAACATAGGTTTTCTAAGCCGCGCCGGCGTCATACACTTCTATTGTAAACAAGGAGGCAACGGAGGCAGTTGAGGCAAGCAATGGACGCATCACCACGTGATAAATTATGGCAGCGTCCACGGGATCGCCGCGAAAAGGGTCAATAACTCTCTATTGCGTCACTCGTGTCGGCGTTGGCGTACGAAAAAACCCAAACCACGCGAAAAATGAAAATGCTCGTTGAGCTGCAGATTCGAACCACCGACCTCCGGGTTGCGAGACCACCATGCTAGCTGATTTACAAGTATGGCTTTTTGGGCTAGTTGGTTAGATACATCAGAGGTGGGCATAGCGCTAGAAGACATGGACAAGAACGAGAACAGGACGAGCGCTAACTTTCAACTGAGTGTTTATTTCGAGAAACCACCGTATTTGTAGGCCCGCATACAGAAAAGGCACAATCATCGCACAATCATCGCACATGTGACCTGCGTCGACCCATCAGCCTGTTCGCCGCGTGAAACAGTTTCTACAGGACAACTCCCTGTGCGTCCTACCAGCGGATAAAGACGGTGGTTTTGTTGTCCTCACTGAGGGTGAGTTTGCATCAAGAGCTTTTGAAGCAGTAACTTCTGTAATGAAAAGATGCGATGAGGTGTCACTAAAGAAAGTAAAGGCTAGAGAGAAGCAGTTGTGCTCTCGCCTCAACCTAGCCCGGCTAGGGAAGCGCTTGGAGAAAAGTGAGGACCTTCACTTGAAAGTCATGTTTTCTGTGAAAACTCGCAAACCGGATTGGCCTTTTAGAGTGAAAGTGTCAGAGAGAGGTACTTGGCAGAAAGCGCTCGCCAGTTTTCTTCAGGATTCATTACGCATGTTGCACATCGATGATCCGTTCATTGCAAGAAGCTCGAGTGATGTGGTGCAGTTCTTTAGAACGAATTGTGACAAGGGCATTTCAGCCTGTTCTATTGACGTAAAGGACTTGTATTACTCCATGCCCCAAAGCCCCCTTTTGGCATGTGTTGAAGAATGCATTGATCATTTTGGAGTTTCAGACTAAGACAGGCATATCAGCTAGTGGGTTCCTAGAACTTCTTACGTTTTATTTACAATCAACCTACGTTGAATGCGATGGACACATCTACATTCAAAAGAGAGGGGTTTGTATTTGGTCGTGTCTGGCACCCATACTCAGTGATATATTCCTGGTCCATTATGACAAAGTTATAGAAACTTGTATGTCAGTGGTGAAGATCACCAAAGTTTTTAGATATGTGGATGATTACCTAGTCCTGTTTAACTCCACTCAATCGGTAAATGATGTAGTTAACATTTTTTCTCGATGTCTTGACAATCTGGAGATAACACATGAACTACCAGTCAATAATTCCATCCAGTTTTTAGACTTAAGAATTTTTCTGTTCGATCATCATATTTGTTGGGAATATCATCCTCGTGACAATAAGATGCTGCTTCCGCATCATTCATCACATTCTAAGCTGGTGAAACTATCAATCGCTAATCTGTGTCTTGACAACGCGTTCCGCAAATCATGCCCCCATATAATGTCTAGCAGCTTTGACATACAAAAAAAACGTCTATTGGACGCAGGATACCCTAACCATGTACTTATATCAGTAGCAGAAAGTGCGTTAAGGAAGCTAAAGAAAGAGAATGGCATGCACGTGAGCAGTAGTGACAACATGAAAAAGGTTGTTGTACCATACATGCATAACGTATCACACGCTCTAAAGAAGATTGGACGAAAGGTTGAAGTACATGTAATATTTTCCGCTCCGCAGAAATTGCTTAGCTTATGCAGTGCCACTGATCCGTTTGCCAAGAAACGCGGAGGTTGTAAAAAGAATCATCAGACCAATTTGTGTCGTGCGTAAAGAATGTTGTGTATCGCCTTCCGTTATCGTGCGGGAAAGTTTACATTGGGCAGTCTGGGAGATGCCTGAATGATATAGGTTAAGAGAACACAAACAAAAATTGAACCGATACCGAGATGGTCATGTTTCTGTGCATTGCAGTGATTGTGGGTGCAAATCCTTGTTCAATGAGTGTTCCGTTTTGTATAGAAATGTAGATAAAGTTGCGCGAGAGGTTGTTGAAGCCACTCTGATCGCGAGGGCCGGTGATACCTGCATCAGCTCCCCTTCAGTTGCGATGACTACAAATGAATTTGCGTTCCTAGATGCGGCTGGTTTTAATGTGCGATGATTGGGCCTTTTCTGTATGCGGGCCTACAAATACGGTTGTTTCTCGAAATAAGCACTCAGTTGAAAGTTAGCGCTCGTCCTGTTCTCTCGTTCTTGTCCGTGTCTTCTAGCGCTATGATCACCTCTGATGTAGCTGATGTAGCCACTGTTTTTTTTTTGTTTTTTTTTGCCTTTCACTTTATTTTTAATCCAACATAGCAAGTATCCAGCACTGAAGCGTTTTTTCCACAGGTTTCATAAACACCGAGAGAGGGAATCACACATCTAAATAAAGACCAGTCTTTGCTGCAGGCGCTTCTGCCACACCTGCCATGTCTTGCTAAACTCTTCTTCGCCGTCAAGCAGCGAACTTGTGTGTGTAAAAGCATCACAAAAGTGGGTCCACGCCGGTTTCGCGTTTTCTAGAGCTAGCATGTAGTCAGTTCGTGATCTCCAAATTGCATAAAAATCTAGTAATATCAGGGTTTGCACACAGCTGTCATTTTTATGGTGTTCAACTCTCAAAAACTTTACGTCTTCCCAATTTGGGTATATGTGTACATTAAACACAATTCGTATGTTATGCCAAAAGTGTGCTGCATTTCTACAAAACAAAAAGACGTGTTGCAACGATTCTGGATATGGGCAGAGTGCGCAGTCCGTTGTCGTCGGCACAAAAAAAAACCTTATTACTTAACCATGTTTTGACGGGTAAAACTTCGACATGTAACCTAACAAAAAAATCCTTAATCGCTGTTTTTACAGGATATTTTGGAAGACGCTTAAAAACGTCAGACTCCAGCTGGCTTCCATATCGAGACCGATATAGTGGTGGTGGGAATAGCATATCTATAATGTTCCAGTACAGGCTCTTCCGATTTACATTCTTTAGGTACTCTTGAGAAAAACACTGCTGAAAGAATCGCGCTGCCTTCTCCACCTCCCTGTAGAATTTTAGGGTGTGCACACGTGGGACTCCTTGGGCACCATCAATTCACTCACCCAAGTACCCACCGCCTAGTTGTTTGAAAGAATGACGTATAATGTGATTAGTTTGGTTTTTGAAAAAAAGGTACCTGTGAACTTTTAGTTTTACCTCTACGTTTACAGGCCCTAGGCCTCCTTTCGCCTTACTTAAAAATAAATTACTGCGTCTCATACGCTCAAAACGTGACTCCCATATAAATGTTGCGCAAAATCTATGCACACGATTTACGTGTGCCGGCAAACAGGGAATCACCTGCGCTGAGTACCACACAGCTGGAAAGAACACAGTATTGCACACAAGGGCGCTGTTCAAAAATGGGACAGTTCTTCCATGCCACTGTTGCACTTTTGCCGCGAGAGTATCCCATTCGAATCGTATTCTGTCCGTTCTGTAGGTTGGCAGTATCAAAGCACACACCGAGGTAGCTATTGATTTCAGACGTCCACTTCATATCTAGAAAGGTGGTTGGTTTTGAATCCCATACACCTAGCCATGCACCCGCGCACTTTTCACAATTCACTTTAACACCAGACACTTTGCAGAAGTCCACGACATGCTGCATTCCTTGGCGGACTTCTTCCTTAGAGGCACACATAAGCGTAAGGTCATCGGCATAGGCGAGGACTTTCAGAGAGGTATCTGTAACACTGAAGCCTGTTATATCACCGTCGTTCAGAATTGTTCGGCACAGGGATTCCAAGTACAGAGCGAAAAGAACTGGTGACATAGGACATCCTTGCCTAGCGGACCTGTTGAGCTGTATTGTTGGTCTTGTTGGCCCGTGATCTTGATCACTAGTCGCGTCGATACTTGCCGGTAGCAGATACTTATGTATTTAAGAAGGCGGTCCACAATGTTCCAGGCCTTAAGCAAGGTGAAGAGAAAGTCATGTGCTACTCTGTCAAAAGCCTTGCTCAGATCAACTTCCAGAACCGCTACCGTGGATGCATCCACGGAAGTGGCTTCGCACATTATTCGCATGACATGCAGATTATCAGTGATGCGACGTCCTTTGATGCCGTATGATTGATGGTTCCCGATGACATTTCCGAGGGCAAAGTCAAGCCGTCTAGCTATAATTTTAGCTAAACAATGAAACAAAAACAATCACAAAGGGAGCAGCGCCGCTTCCTGTCATAGTAAGTTTACGTTATCTATACACATCTGTCCCAAATGGCAGGGAAACTTACGCCCACTCTATCGCCGACGTATCAGGAATAAGTGAATGGGCGCACACTTGAATATATGCGCACTGTATATGCACAATAAATGACGGACACCACTTATGGCGCACGAATGGTCGAAGCTATATGTTTCGTGACGGTCCACAAGAGTAAGTGAGTTCCTAGCTGTAATATATATTTGCTACAAGGTACCCAATGTACAAAACAGCTACTTTTCAAGCCTTGTGCGCAGCAAGAACAAATCTATCGGAACTGAGCGCACCCGCCAGCGATTAGGCAGAAAATAATCAGATAGTGGCCGCACCGAGTAACTTCACTGAGTCAGAAACTGAGAAGCCACTGCTTCAAAATATTTGCCGAATAAAGAACAAAGAGCAAAACACACTAATCCTGACTGAATTCATAATCAGAAAGCTTGGATAGCTTGGAATACATATTTAGCCCCGCTTTTAGAACAAGCACCATATACACGGCTTGCGCCGTTTGGACATAGCTTAATCAGCTCCGAAAGCGCTTTTGCATGTTCTATGAAGCTCTGATCAAAGCTTCGTGTCGTCCACCTAGTCACCGTCTACGATATCTCCGAAAACATAGGTTTTCTAAGCCGCGCCGGCGTCATACACTTCTATTGTAAACAAGGAGGCAACGGAGGCAGTTGAGGCAAGCAATGGACGCATCACCACGTGATAAATTATGGCAGCGTCCACGGGATCGCCGCGAAAAGGGTCAATAACTCTCTATTGCGTTACTCGTGTCGGCATTGGCGAACGAAAAAACCCAAACCGCGCGAAAAAAAAATGCTCGTCGAGCTGCAGATTCGAACCACCGACCTCCGGGTTGCGAGACCACCATGCTCATTTTCTTAAATTTCTGTGCGCAAACAAACAGGGACGAAGAAAAGGAGACACAAGGACGAGCACTTTCTAACAACTGATTTTTATTATTGAAGAACCACCGGCTTAAATACCCACAGATCTGCGCGATCCTGTCAATTGAACACGTCAAGAGCGCATAAATAACGCTTGTCATAGAATGCCGCTACGCGGTCAGCATAAAAAGCAGCAATGTTCATAAAACAAGCACAAAAGGCGAAAATGCGTTAAAGATATGATGACAGGAGCGAATTCTCTTTATCTAACAATGAAACAGAAGGATGACTGATGCATTTTTCTTTTAGTTTTTCAATCCAGTGAGCTTCCACAATTTCTCTCGCGGTTTGATTTCTATGCCATAGAAATCAAATCTATGCATAGAAATCAAATCTATGCATAGAAATCAAACCGCGAGAGAAATTGTGGAAACTCACTGGATTGAAAAACTAAAAGAAAAATGCATCAGTCATCCTTCTGTTTCATTGTTAGATAAAGAGAATTCGCTCCTGTCATCATATCTTTAACGCATTTTCGCCTTTTGTGCTTGTTTTATGAACATTGCTGCTTTTTATGCTGACCGCGTAGCGGCATTCCATGGCAAGCGTTATTTATGCGCTCTTGACGTGTTCTATTGACAGGATCGCGCAGATCTGTGGGTATTTAAGCCGGTGGTTCTTCAATAATAAAAATCAGTTGTTAGAAAGCGCTCGTCCTTGTGTCTCCTTTTCTTCGTCCCTGTTTGTTTGCGCACAGAAATTTAAGAAAATGAATCTGTTCCAACTAGGCCGACTCGCAGTTATGCACCACCATGCTAGCTGATTTAGCCACTGTTGGTTCATTAGTGGCGCCCTTTAAAGCGGGGTTTTATGTGTCTGAAGAAGCAGACGCGGTGCCCGCAGCTATCGCGCGCGATCACGCCATACCCCCAGCCAATCATAGGCGTCCCCTCCCTCCGTGATCGCGTGATCGCGTGCTTGCTCGCCTCGCGCCCGCCGTTTCCCACCAGTTCAGGCCCGGCACTCAAATGAGGAGGTTGCGTTTGGTTCCTTCTGCCGAAGAGCAGGCTGCGTTGAAGGAACGGCAGTGACAGCGGGCCCGTGAACTTATAAAATGCTTGACATCCCCTCCCTCTGGAGGAGGGAAATGGTGTGATCACGTGTCTGCTCGCCTCGCGCCCGCCGTTTCCCACCAGTTCAGGCCCGGCACTCAGATGAGGAGGTTGCGTTTGGTTCCTTCTGCCGTAGAGTAGGCTGCGTTGAAGGAATGGCAGCGGCAGCGGGCCTGTGAACGTCTCAAATGCTCAGAAAACTAACCAACCCCTCCCCTAGGGTTGGACAAGCTTCGTGTGCACCCCTGCTACCGGTAAGGGGGGGGGGGTCTAATTTTTTTATCAAGAAAGAGGGACAATATAAATACTGTAATGAAGAAGAAGAGCACAAAGACAAGGCCAGCCAGATCGTCTGTTCAATGCCTGCAGTGCAGCCAGTGGGCCAGCCGGATCCCCAGTGCTTAGCACGAGTGGGAGCCGTTCGGGCAACCAGCTGTTCCTGCTCTGCGTCACCTGCCTTTTTGGTTACGAACGGACGCTACCATCTGAATTGTTCAGTACACCCCTTTACGATTGGTGGAGGTGCTGGGTAATCAAGAACATCTACACCCTAGAACTCCGATCTCGGACTCTGCCTCCCGTCATTGCTGAGTCTCCCCAGCCCACGTCGCCGCCACCCTCCGTTACCTGCTCTGGCGCTCTCCCGCTCCGCCATCTCGCGGTTTTCCTGCTACGTCCTGCTACGGATGAGCAGGACGTCAATGACTGGTTGTCTACCTGCGAACGGGTGAGCTTGCACAATCGATTGGATGATACCGCCAAGTTAAATGCCGTCATCTTCTACCTTGCGGGAGTGGCTCACCTGGGGTTTAAAAATCACGAAGCCGACTTTCGATCCTGGTCAGCGTTCAAGACCAGTTTCGCTGAAGTTTTCGGTCGCCCCGCCGTCCACAAGTTGCGCGCCGAGAAGCGGTTACGAGAGCGAGCGCAACGACCCGGTGAAACATTCACCTGTTATATCGAAGAGGTTCTCGACCTATAAAAACGTGTGGATGCTTCTATGCACGAAAATGGCAAATTGAAACACATTTTCAAGGACATCGGCGATGACAGTTTCCAAATGTTGCTCGCCAAGAATCCGCGCACCATAGCAGAGCTCATAAACTTGTGCCAAAGCTACGACGAGTTGAGGAGGCAGCGCCATTTGACCAGGCGTCCCTCAGTGGCAGACAAGACCCTCTCTGCCATGACCGTCTTCTCTCATCGCTCCCCCCTGCTCACACAAATCCAAGCTTTCGTGCGGGAGGAAGTTGCACGACAGCTTTCTCTAGTACCCTTCGCTGAGCTACCCCAACAGCAGCCGCTGCCGCAACGGCCTCCTACACAGCTCGCTCCGACGCTCCGGCGGGTTATTGAAGACCAAGTTGCTGAGGCTCCACCAATGCAGCATCAGCAGTCCCTTGTCGCCGCCCCACTTACTTACGCATCCGTCGCCGCTCAGCCTCCTCGTCAACCACTCGTTGCGCTACATACACGGCCGCTACCACCCGTTCATCACCCCGTTCATCGACCTGCACCTGCCTTTGCTAATCCTTGGCGCACGCAAGACAACAGACCCACATGTTATGCCTGCTGTATTCCTGGCCATGTTGCACGACTCTGCCGCCGCCGCATGCTGCACTCTGATGGCCTTGTGCAGTCGCCTCCCTACGCCGACGTGCAACCTTTCCACGACACTTCTTTTAGTGGGCAGTCGAACAGGCCACCAGCCGAGCACGCGGTCCCTACACGTCGTTCACCTTCCCCGCGTTGCCGCTCGTTGTCCCCCATGCGTCGGCGCCCTTCACCAACGCAAGAGGAAAACTAAGCGCCGCAGTTCAGGAGGCAGAAACTGCGTCGCCATCGATCTGTACAAGTCCTCCATTGTCGCCTTTGAACGTTGTCGACCTTAGTGTTGACGGCTTCCCTACCTATGCGCTAATTGGTACTGGAACAGTCGTGTCTGTCCAGAACGATCGTCCCTCTCGCGCTTTACGAAAAGTTACGACGCCACTGTCTGGGTTTTCTCTTCGCACAGCAAGTGCCCAGCCAGTTCAGCCTTCAGTAGCATGCACAGCTAGAGTTGTTATTCAGGGCGTCCGCTATATTCTGGAGTTTGTGGTTCTGCAGTCATGCTCTGACGACGTGATACTTGGGTGGGACTTTCTTTCGCGAAATAACGCTGTCATCAACTGTGCGCGTGATGAAGTCGAATTATCGCCTTCGTGTGGCGTGCCCCTCGTCGGCACCACTTCTCTTCCCGCTAAGCTAGTCATTCGGGAGGACATCGCCACACCGCCGTACTCGTCTGCCGCTGTTCCCGTCTTCTGTGGCGCTGCCTCTGAAGGCGCTGACTCCTTCGGAACTCTTCATAACCCGCAAAAATGTTTCCCTCCCTTTCGCCACGCTTGACATTTCAGTCGGTTTCAGCTCCATAGTTGTCTGCAAACCGCTTCCTACAGCCCTGAAGGCTCTTTGCGGCGAAGCACTTGGCCGTGTTCAGCCTCTTGATGACATGTTTATTACCGACGTGCCGGATGCTTCGCATGCAGAGCTCACTGACTTCTGTGCACTTTCCACTTCTGCCCCGCCATCACCTGACTTATTCACACCTTTTATTGCCGATGAACTTACTTCTGAGCAGCGCTCCCAGATTATTCACCTGCTTGCCCAGTTCCGTCCTTCTTTTGATGTCGCTCAGCCTACTCTGGGTCGCATGTCAACCGTCAGCCAGCACATCGACACTGGCTCTAACACGCCATTGCGGAAGCGCCCGTACCGCGTCTCAGCCAAGGAGCGTCAGGTGATCAGTGAGCACGTCGACGACATGCTTCAGTGCGGCGTCATCCGACCTTCCCATAGCCCCTGGGTATCACCGGTGGTTATCGTCACAAAAAAAAGATGGTTCCATTCACGTCTGCGTCGATTATCGCTGTCTTAATAAGATAACGCGAAAATACATGTACCCTATACCGCACATTGACGACGCTTTGGACAGCTTGCAATGCGCTGAATTCTTCTCTTCATTGGATTTACGCTCGGGATACTGACAGGTCCCGATGTGAGCAGTTGATCGCCCTAAAACCGCGTTCATTACTCCAGATGGTTTATACGAATTTAATGTGATGCCATTTGGCCTATGCAATGCGCCTGCTCCGTTTGCACGAATGGTGGACAATATCTTGCGCCGCCTAAAATGGAGCACATGTTTATGCTACCTCGACTACATCGCTGTGTTCGTCCCTGATTTCAGCACGCATCTTCTTCGCCTTAGGCAAGTGTTGACGTTCTTTACCAACGCAGGCCTGCAACTGAACCTGAAAAAGTGCCAGTTCGCCGCGCGCAAGCTCGCGATTCTAGGTCACGTCGTATCCCAAGGCGGCATTTGCCCCGACCCATCAAAACTTTGCGCTGTGGCAGAGTTTCCTAAACCTAAGACACTCGAACTCCGCGCCTTCATTGGCCTCTGTTCTTACTTCAGACGCTGTGTTCGCAATTTTGCCTCGATTATATCACCTCTGACACAACTTATAAGTGGCGCCAACGACCTATCTCCCGGGTCTTCTGCATGCGACACCGCGTTCATGACCTTACGCCATCTCCTGAAGTACCCGCCTATACTGCGACACTACGACCCTACCACCCCAACTGAAGTGCACACCGATGCTAGTGGTATTGGCCTTGGCGCTGTCCTTGCGCTGCGCAAGCCTGGCTACTCCGAGCATGTCATTAGCATTACGCCAGTCGTGCGCTGACCAAAGCCGAACGCAATTACAGCGTCACAGAAAAAGAATGCCTGGCCATCGTTGGGGCACTCGGGAAGTTTCGCCCTAAATTATACGGCAGACCTTTCAGTGTGGTTACTGACCATCACGCCCTTTGTTGGTTATCCTCTTTAAAAGGCCCGTCTGGACGCCTTGCTCACTGGGCCCTTCACATTCAAGAATACGATATACACGTCATCTACCGCTCAGGCCGCAAGCACACTGACGCTGACGCTCTGTCCCGCTCCCCGCTCCCAGCCGACACTGCCTCCCTCTCCACCTTTGAGACGGTGTCGTCGGTCGACATCGACACCTTCGCATCAGAACAGCGCAAGGATCCTTGGGTGGCCTCTCTTTTGGATCTCCTTTCGGGCTCGCCAGCTTCTCCCATCTCCGGCTCCCTGCGTCGCCAGGTTGCCCATTTTGCTGTCCGGGATAAGCTCTTGTATCGTCGCAACTACCAGCCCGATGGTCGCAAGTGGCTCCTAGTTATCCCTAGGTCTTTGCGTTCCAACGTGTGCGTGTCTTTCCATACTGACCCACAATGTGCACACGCTGGCGTTTTGAAGACATATGAGTTCCTGCGGCAACGTTACTACTGGCGAGGAATGTTTACTTTTCTTCAAAAATGTGTTCACTCGTGCCCGCAATGCCAACGCCGCAAATCTCCGCCCCATCCGGCCCACGGTTTATTACAGCCGCTTCCGTGCCCTGCTCGTGCCCTCGACCGTGTGGGAATTGACCTGTACGGGCAGCTACCGCTAACACCTGCTGGCAAACGATGGATTATTGTCGCAGTTGATCACCTTACACGCTATGCTGAAACCGCCACTCTACCTGCCGCAACCGCCAGTGATATTGCATCCTTTCTGCTCCATCGTTTCATTCTTCGTCATGGCCCACCTTGGGAACTGCTGAGCGATAGAGGCTGCGTGTTTTTGTCGCAGGTGGTTGAAGCTCTACTTGCTCAATGCCGCATAGTTCACCGGACCACCACGGCGTACCATCCTGAAACTAATGGGCTGACGGAGCGTTTCAATCGAACCCTTGGTGATATGCTCGCCATGTACGTTTCATCGGAGCATACAAACTGGGACATCATCCTCCCATTTGTCACGTACGCATACCATACGGCTACCCAAAGTACTACAGGATTTTCCCCGTACTTCCTCCTCTACGGTCGCGATCCTTCCCATACCATCGATACGGTTTTGCCTCATACACCAGACGCGTCAGTGTGTGCTCCCGTTTCAGCCGTCGCCCGATACGCCGAGGAATGGCGTCAATTAGCCCGACATTTCACCTCCGACGACAAACAACGACGAAAAGACAATCGTGATGGCGACGCTACGAATCCGAACTTCGCTCCCGGCACACTTGTCTTGTTGTCCGGGCCTGGTACCACGCCTGGACTTTCGACAAAACTTCTGTCGAAGTATGATGGACCATACCGCATCGTCGAACGCACCTCTCCGGCCAACTATGACATAGAGCCGCTTACACCGACATCTGACAAGCGCCGCCGTGGACGGGATGTTGTCTACGTTTACCGCCTGAAACAATTCTATGACCCGCTTGTCTGCACGTCGTAAGTCGCTAGGATGGCTCCGCTTTTGCACCGGGGGTAATTGTAATGAAGAAGAAGAGCACAAGGACAAGGCCAGCCAGATCGTCTGTTCAATGCCTGCAGTGCAACCAGTGGGCCAGCCGGATCGCCAGTGCTTAGCACGAGTGTGAGCCGTTCGCGCAACCAGCTGTTCCTGCTCTGCGTCACCTACCTTTTCGGTTACGAACAGCCACTACCATCTGAATTGTTCAGTACACTCCTTTACAATACCTTCTTTTTTACAATCGACAGCATTAGCCCGTGATATACACGGCAGTTCTTGTTTTTACTGCGTTATCAGTTGCAACCATTCAACTTTTTGCCTATTGAAATCAGCTTATCCGGACCAGAAAACACTGCTTCTACTTCATTCATGCATTGTGGCTATCTTTTATAGCTAGTGCACTTTTTAGTTTCTTCATACGTGGTAATATTATTAGCACGTTGTAGTGACGGTGAAGAACACAGTAGCAAAACTGTGATTCACGAAACTAACTTATTTATTGGTTCACCCATAAAGGCAAGTGACATTCGCAGCACCACACAGCGGCTAGCCCATTCGGCGATTGTCGAAAATCTGATCTGCTGTCAAGCACGTCGGCTTTTATACATGGCTCTGCAAAGGTTCCAGAGAAATCGCTGGTGTTCGCATAACTTCCGGAAAGTATACTATTCATGTCGCGCATTCCATATGATCACACAAGCTTCAGTGATAGCATACACATCTAACAGAAACAACGATAGGATTCAAGTTTCTAATCATGGAGGCGCGTCCTGGGATGAGCGATTACTTTAAGCTGTTAGCAGGTGAAATGCAGTCCCCGGAAAAAAGATATAAGAACAAAAGAGAGAGAGACTATAGGTCGTTATCTTTCTTTGCTCGAACCTTCAGTATTTTTCTTTCCATCCATTAATCCTGAATCGTTGACACAATGATGCTGTGGGGGGAACTGGCCATTTTTACGTATCTTCCCCGGAACGTATCAAATTTTCGCAGCCTTACGGGAACAACATTAAAGAACGCTTTGCGTTAGGGCACGTGATCGCCACGCCTTCTTTAGCAAGCTTTCAATCCCCGGAATCATACCTCATGATTGTTTTTTGCTTTTGTTATATACATCCGACACGTCAGGGCTAAATTTATGCTGGCCTCAGTGTCTGGAAATTCATCTGTTATTGCATATCTCGATACATAAAAACCTTATAGATGACCACATTTTGCAACTTGTACTTGAAGTCTAATCGAGCGAGAACTTTTCTGAACTGCTGCGACATTTCGTCACATTAACACACTTGGCTGCTTCAAAAGCGCACTCCCAAGGCTGCATTTGGTACACGTACAAAAGGGGATGAAACAAAAAAAAAAGAGAAAGGCAGGGCAATTAGATAGTCTGAATGCCGACTGGCTACCCTGTGCTGTGAAAGCAGCAAATTGAATGGCCGGAATGAAACACCGAGTATGGGAGGGCGGCCGCCTACGGCAGCTCAACCGTAGAGCGTATTCTAGAAGATGCATGTTTGGTGCCACAAGTTGTCGCTTCTTCCAGTTGTATTTCCTTTTTCCGTGATTCTAGGCGGGTAATCACAAAACGTCCTTAAGTTAGAATTTCTCGTAAGAGCATATCACGGCCAGCGCTGATGCTTGGCATGATATGAGTGAAGACGGTCGATCAATTACATAAGTATATCATTTACGATGGAAAAGCTTTGTGAAGTTAGCCCCCAAATTTCAGTAAGAACGGTCCATTTCCATTTCCTACACTGGTTTCATTGTCTGCTCTCTTAGGGTGGTTGCTACTCGGTTCGAAGATGAACGGAAAATAATATAGAGTGTTTCAATACACCTGCTCAGCTTTCTCCAATTATAAGCGAGGAAAGGCGAACGCACACCATATTATAGCCGTTTGCAATAGAGGTTCAATGAGTTAAAGTGCATTGGTAATTGCGAGCAAGGGGCATTATCCTGAAGCTTGAATCCTCATAGTAAGGATAAGCCGAGAGGTTCGCAGGGCAGGTTATCAGAGGACTAATCTAAATATGACACCAAGCTTCCTATACGATCGAGGATTCTCTGTAGATGGGCGAGTTGGAGCGGCGTGTAAAGGAGAAGATACAATAAAGACAAACGAATGGCGCCTGGTACTCTCATGTTTTTTTTTTTGTTTTTGTTTATTTTTTTTTTGCTCTTGGCGTCTTTCTCCGGCTTTGTATCGCGCTTCTGTACCAGCGCAACCGGCTGCGGATTACTTCCGATTATTATTACACTTCAAGGCAGGTTTGTTGAGGTTTATATTTACGGTCGCTTCAGAGAAACATAAGGTAAAGGCTGAAAACGATGCCTTTAGTTCTTGCCCGTCGTTTCCGTTATCCCGACGACTATGGCCATAAAAGAGGCGACCTCCGTATCCTGAGCTTCACTTTGGCTACAAGACGAACAAATCATCTGCACACCACCGCGATGCAAACTCGTGCCCCTGCGGCAAGGTTGGTGGGAGCAGGACACACTATACCCATTGCGCTAGCGCGCAACGTTCGTGCTTAGTAATTTGTGCGCACTTTTGGGCCCCGCACAGATAGTGAGCAGTGTGGTGTGCGTGCGTGTCGTTGGGAATGCAATCTACTGTAGCTCACTAAGATGCCGCTGCGCGCATTTTGGTGGCAGTGCTCGCTATGACAGTGTGCTATCACTGCGAACACTGTCAACCAACGATATGATAATGTTGCGGGTTCGAGTCACGGCCGCGGAAGCCTCTACTACAGCGTGTCTTATAGCACGAGTGCGGTTTTGGGATGGTACACGCGGCGAACAAAGAATTTAAAACAATAATGATATGAAGACCGCTCAGTCTCCGATGTCTGTCGCCGGACGTCGATGCTTCAAACTTGCAGGTGAAGTGATCCTGGAGAAGTGTTCCTTCGCGAGGATCAAGAAGCGCTGCGGCTCTGTGTGCCTGCGGGACATCAGCTTGAGGGTCGCCCCGGGTTCTCTGGTGGGCATCGCGGGACCTGTGGGCAGCGGCAAGTCCACCTTGCTCCAGGCTATCCTGGGAGAACTGCACACTGTGCACGGTACCGTTACGGTGAAAGTACGTCAGTGGAAAAGCAGCGCGTATCACATTCAGGAAGGACATCCTTCGTTACTCGTACAGTGTTACACGTGTAAGCTCAGTAAGAAATTATTGAACGCGGGCGCACAATTACAAATTTCTAAAAGAAAATCGAGTGGTTGCGAATGTAATAAATACGGATGCTACCCGATAAGCGTGATATAATAAAACGGCCAGCTTACTTTTACTGAGGCTGCAGAGCGCCTGATAAAATTAGTAAGAAACATTCCAAGAGCGCATCCTGGGACATAGCTATCACATTCGGAATTCTATCTACGAGAAGCGCTAAAAGTCTAACTCCATCTCCCAGAGCACGTGCAAGTCAGCGGCATGGACTCTATAGAATTAGAGATAGTGGAACAGCTTCAGTCGTTGCATCGTTAACATTTTTTTAAATTTTGGCTCACTGTTTGTCCAAAATCGGCAAGCGACCGCGGAAAGCGAACGTATACAGCGGCGCACCGCGATTTCCTCCTTGCAAAAATGCCATCCAGATTGCGCTCGCCTCCTCGGCAGCCGCATGCGGAGGCGAAGTTGGAGAAAAAAGAAAGCTGCAGTTGCCCGGAAGCCTGATAAGAAGCCAGGGATCTTTTATTTATTTATTTATTTCACTACCTTTAAAGCCCAGGGAGCGTTGCATAAGGGAGGGGCACAAAAAAAAGTCATAATGCAGTAAAAATCAAACAATGTGGTATCCAGGAAAAAAAAAGGTAGGTTTCGGCGAAATGCAAGATCAGATTAGCACCAAGGGAGATTAGGCAAACACACAGTTCTAAAAAATTAAGACGTGTCAGAAATATTGGCAACGCAGGCGGATAGGTGGTTCGATCGGTAGCCGTCTTTGGCGCAAAATGAAAAAAATACGAAAAAGCGTAGGCTTAGGCGCAAAGCAAATCAGATTAGAAACAAGGCAGATTAGGCGAACGCGTAGTTTTCAGCGGCACGTGTCAGAGATATCGGCAACTAAGGTGGGCAGGTGCTTCCAATCGCCAGCCATCTTTGGCACAACAGAGTTAAAGTACGCAGTAGTCCGACAGTATGGAATGCGTACCTTATGGCGATGATCTGTGCGAGGTGATATGAATGATGGCTTTGAAAGAAGATCCCCTTTTAGCTGATAATTGTGGTAATAAATCTTGTGAAAGGTTAGCATTCGCGAAAGTTTTCTACGAAGGGAAAAATTAGGAAGGTTCACGGTATTTTTCATTGCAGTTACGCTAGCAGTGCGGGAGAAGTTACACAATATAAAACGGGCGCTGCGATTCTGTACCGATTCGAATTGATTAGTAAGGGTTTCGAGGCCCGGGTCCCACACAGCGCATGCGTATTCTAATTTCCATTGCGCTTTTGTTTTGTAGAGTAGTAACTTTAATGAAGATGGAGCCATACAAAAATTACGCCTCAAGTAACAAAGCATGCGGTTAGCATTGTTAACAATATAATTGATATGCGGCTGCCTTGAAAGATTAGCAGTTATATGAAGCCCTAAATATTTATAAGTCGCTGCTTGTTTAAGTACAGGTCCTGAAATGTGATACGCACTAAGATTTGCAATAGCAGACCTGTGTGAAACACACATAACCTTACATTTGTTAGTATTCAATTTCATGAGCCAAGTGTCACACCAACTAGATACATTATCGAAATCGCATTGAAGTATGGGTGGGTCTGAAACAGAAGTGTTTGAAGTTTGACTCGGTAAATGACGCAGTAATCTCCGAAAAGCCTGATTGTAGCGCTAATTGAATCTCTGAATGCTATTGTCTTCCACTCTTAAAGACGAAGCTTAAGCGTCCTTCAAATTTTTTTCATCAAGCACTAGGGGTGGATCACGAACCCTTTAAGACAAGAACATGAAAATGCGATAACACCAACGGAAGGTGCATCTGTAATGTCTCAAAATGTCTTTTTCAGACTACTAATGTTGACATGCAGCACTTCAAACCCGAATGTTCAAATGCTCACGCTTGTTTTCTTTCTGTGCAATGCTCAGAAGTAACAAAATTTCAGACATGGTCTTACAGTTTTGATATGGCTTCTTTACTCTTTCTACTAATTACAGCAGCACCTTCGAACTTCCTTGCTACTACGTGTTCATTACGCATCCCAACGAAGCTATAATGCATGTCGCTAGCTCACTTCTTTGTCAACCAGAGCAATCGCTTTATATTAGTTGTTAAATTTTCAATAATGTATACCTTCTGATTCTTTAAGGACTTCCATGGACTTCCATTTTCTAACCATTGTCTCGAAGTTCCCAGCTAATAAAACGCAGAAGGGCGAGTTTTGGAAAGTGTGCCTCTAATCCAGTGATAAGGCTCAATTACTCGATCATTGTGTGTGGAAAGTTCAAATTTCGCGGCAAGGGATCTAACGGCGGCCTTTAGACCTTCACCCTCACTCACTTCAATGCCGCGAGTCTCTAAGTTATTTCTCTGTGAATACTTTTGCAATTTTTCGGCGTCCAACTCCACTTAAAAATTTTTTTCAGTCCCCCTCCAAAAATGGGGCTTTAGCTCGTGAGATAATTTTTTCAGGTTTTTGACCTCTTGTTTGTGGGCTGCAACCGATTTGAAGAGCTTGTCGTAGCTCTCGCACAGTATACTGAAACTAGTTTCTATAGCCTGAATTGTCAAAGTTTGTCCTTTGATTTTGGAATAGTAACACCGTGCTTTGCTAGCTGCACATTCGGAAGTTCCTCTAGTTTATCCAAACGACTGAGAACGGCATCAAGTTTAGCCCTGACCTTTATCAAGATTGTCTCTGTCCCTGAGTAGCAGTGCCCACGTGCTCCTGCGGCACTCGTGAGCTACTCTTACTACAGGTTTGACATCACCACGAGTTAATATAATCATCTGACCAGCTTTTAAATGGCCCCTCACCAGGCCACATAGAACATTTCAGTTATACTCTGGAAGCGGTTACGTGCCCTCTAGGAACCGTTCTAATGGAAGAATCTTTCAAATTTATTCATTAATAGCCGAGATAGAAATATTTCAGTGCCGCGAATCCATGACTTCAGGAGGCGGGCGACCCGCCGTGGTTGCTCAGTGGCTATGGTATTGGGCTGCTGAGCACGAGGTCGCGGGATCGAATCCCGGCCACGGCGGCCGCATTTCGATGGGGGCGAAATGCGAAAACACCCGTGTGCTTAGATTTAGGTGCACGTTAAAGAACCCCATGTGGTCCAAATTTCCGGAGTCCCCCACTACGGCGTGTCTCATAATCAGAACTGGTTTTGGCACGTAAAACCGCATAATTTAATTTTTTTAAGGAGGCGGGCTTCACTGCAAACATACACACATACTGCAATTTGCCCCGTCTTGCCTCAGAAAGCGAAATTCCTTCCCTGCTTTCTCACATACCGAAGCTCGAGAATTGCGTGAGCATACATCACGGGCCCTGCCTTCTTTCCCTCTTTTTTTTCGCTTTTTTGCTGCTCGGCGCACTTCCGCTGACGGTGTCGCGCTCGAGTCGTTCCGTTTAAAATCCCTATATATAAAAAGTAGCGACACTCTCCTCCACCGCCTTCCCTCCTCCTCGTTTCTCCTCTCTTTCGCGCTCCTTTTTCGACCGTTGCGCCGCCTACACCGCTTGAAACACGTGCACTTGTTTATCTTTCGCCGCTCATCAGATTCGACGATCGCCGACTGTGTTCGTCGCTATCGTCGTGCTCCTCGCCAGTCGGTAGACGCTTCTCGGGCGAAAATGGCGATGGAGCGTGATCGTAAACAAACGCAGCCAGCGCCCGGGGGCTTGACGGTCCACGTGATGCCAGTAGGCCAATACCGTTGATGATAAGTGGTTCTTGAGGGAAAGGGAAAGGTTGGCGCTATCTTCTGCAGCCGACGGGCGTCGGCCTCGGACAGGGTGTGCGAGGAGGCGGCGGCGTTCTTCAAAGCGTGACGCTACTTTTTTATATAGGGGCTTTAGTTTCGCTAGTCTAGTTTCGTGCAGCGCACGATTTTGCGCGCTGTGCACGGGAACACCTGACTAGCGGTATACGTCAGTGCTACACGAACACTGAGGCAGACACAAGCGGATCACAGAGCATGATCGCGTGCTGGAACACAGTAGAAAATGGCATCGTTCCGTTGTCGGCGCGTGCGACTACACGACGTGGGAACAAGCAGACGAAACGGAACTACGCCTACTTTGCCACAGTACGAAGTAAAACAAAACACGCAGACCTGATGTTGCTTCGAATGATCCTAGCAGTCACGTGCCACTATGAGCAACGTCACAGCACAGAAACGTACGTAGGCGCACTTGCGTATGCGCGTCAACCCTCTGGCTCGGAGCGTGGTGCCCGCGAGTAGAAGGGCAACGGCGTTTCCTTTGAAATTTCTGCTCTTTCCACATCGCGTAGCGATTTCATTCTTAGCAGACACGTTCGTGAGCGCGCATCGAATGCGCTGCGCTTGTCCTCTCTGAATGGCCAGACCTGGTGGGGGGCCCTTCAAGACTATTCTACGTAATGATGGAAAATCCTCGAAAATGGTAGCGATTGCTACTCTCCCCGCACCAAGGTGTTGACCCTGAGGCACGATAGCCTTCATGCAAGTGAGTTAACCATGAAAACTTGACATCCTTGCAGAAAAAGGAATAAAACTTCAGCACAACATTGAATAATTACTGAAGAGAATTTAGGACATCTTGAGAAAAAGGGCGAACAAAACCAAAGGCAGTCAGTCCAGTGGAGAAAGGCGAAAATAAATTAAATTTCAAGGAACCTGTTCTTACCTAACATGAAGAACAAGGTGTCCGGCTCAAGTGCTCTGCCGGACTGCGCCCGACCATTGTGGAATCATCATCATCATCATCAGCCTATATTTATGTGCACTGCCTGACGAAGGCCTCACTCTGCGATCTCCATTTACCCCCGTCTTGCGCTATCTCATTCCACCTTGCGCCTGCAAATTTTCTGACTTCACCACACCTAGTCTTCTGCCATCCTCGACTGCGCTTCCCCTCCCTTTGTATCCATTCTGTAACCCTAATGGTCCACCGGTTATCCATCCTACGCATTACATGGCCTGCCCTGCTCCATTTCTTCTGCTTAATATCAACTATAGTAGGGTACAACTTTAGAAGACAGGAGGAGGCCCGCCCAATTGACCGAAGCGCAGCAGCCAATTCCTGCGACTAAAGAAATAGTCCCACTCAAAAAATTGTGACTGCTTCTAAAACGCGTATTTGTCAGTATAAATAAGATTTGTGTATCTTGACGAGTGGTTTGGTGAAACTATCATGATGGAAGTGCTACCGCACATGCCGGATCGCGAGAGAAAAATAACTCCGTGCCTTCTACAACGCTGTGCGTCGTCTGCTACGGAGAAAGATCGACGGCACCGGGCGTAGTAGTCGCTGGCTTAATAGCATAAGATTCATATATACTTTTTGTGTGTTTGCACAACCTTATTTTTTTAATGTGTTGGGCTTATTTTTAATTATTATTTTTTTCTTTTTTTTCGCGGTTGCGAACCTGCGATCTCGTGAGTTCGCGGACGATCACGCGCGGCATTCCGCGCCAGTTTTCCGCCACGGAGCCCAGCGAGGTGACATGGGAACGCGATCCTTTGTTGCCGAACGAGCCTTGTGTCGCCTCGATGACCACACCACCAAGGAGCCTCGGCAAGAACAAGAGCGGCCACATCCTGAACAGCGATTCACGCAACATGATCTTCCACTGCTACACGTTTTGGCGTAACAGGCAGCCTGAACGCAGCGTGGAGGACACGAGCAAGTTTGTCGCCGACATGCTTGGTGTCAGCGAAAGGACTGTGTTCAGGGTGAGGGAGGAAGTTAAAGCTTCGCATTATCGGGTGGCAAACTGACGGCGCCCTCGCGAAAGCGCCCACGCAATGCGGAGAAGAGGAGACGCAGCGCGAAGTTTGACAGCTTCACGTTGTGCGCGCTGAGATCATGTGTGCACTAAAGCCCCTATATATAAAAAGTAGCGCCATTCTTAGATCTTGCCGCCACTGCACTCACCCCGGCGTTTCCTCCTCGCCGCCTCCTGTCGCCCCAGCCTTCTCCGCTCCCCCATTGGTCAATCCGTGTCACGTGGAAGCACGCGTTGCGATTTTGTATATTTTTTTAATTCCAGCGCGCTGCGACTGCCATTCTCGGGCCTGTGCGACGAAAGTGCTGTACGCACAAACGGATAAAACGTGTTAGGGACAAGAACTTCGTTGAGATGGCATGCTGCTGCTCCTTAAGTTGCCGCAACCGACAAGGCGAGGGCAAAAGGCATTTTTTGTTTACCATTCGTCGTGGCCAAACGCTTGCTGCACGCTTGATATTTGCGCCGTCTCGCATCGTCGCGTTGCTACTTCAAAAACGGCATTATTAAGACCAGTTACTGACTGACGAAGCAAAATCGCGCCTCAAAAACTTCTCCGCAGGGCGCGATTGAAGTTTTCCTCGAATTTCCTCTGGTATCGCGTTAGCTGTCGTCTGCCACGGCAGGCCCGACGCCGGTGGCGCCACTGTCGATATTGTCACGTAGTAGTGACGGTAAATAAAACAGTCGCAAAACTGTGTATGACGAAACTGGTTGTTTATTGGGCGAACCTGTGCCCACAAAAGCAAGCTACACTCAAAGCACAACGATAGCGGCGAACACAGTCGGCGATCGTCGAAAATCTGATCAGCGGCAAAACGCGTCCGCTTTTATACCTGAGTCATCGAAGGTTCCAGAATAATCCCTGGTACGCGCGTATCTTCCAGAAAGTTCTAGACAATTCGCGTCGCTCATACAATCAGATAACATAAGCGTCGGTGAAAACAGGCAACGGAAAGAAGCATCGATAACGTTCTAGAAACATCCGATACAGGCGCGTCCTGCGCCGAGCGCTAAAAATTATGGGGTTTTACGTGCCAAAACCAGTTCTGATTATGAGGCACGCCGTAGTGGGGGACTCCGGAAATTTGGACCACCTGGGATTCTTTAACGTGCACCTAAATCTAAGTACACGGGTGTTTTCGCATTTCGCCCCCATCGAAATGCGGCCGCCGTGGCCAGGATTCGATCCCGCGACCTCGTGCTCAGCAGCCTGCGCCGAGCGCTAACGTTTAACATTTGTTAGCCGGTGGAAAGCGGCCATCGGCGAAAGATAAACATGTATACGTGTCAATTTCCTCCCCTTAAAAAGCATCGTCCCGATGCTACAAACAAACGCGAAAGCGAAAACAAAACGACGCGTAATAAAGAAAGAAAATAACAAAGTAACAAAGTACCTATAAGCTCTTCAGCGGGCGTAGGAAGGCTTAAGACGCACCACGTGGATGACTTCAGGTCGTGCCCGGCACCGCTGTGATGGCGAAATGCCGTCTGGCACGACCTCATAGTCCAGTGCGCCAGTACGTCGGATTATCTTATATGGTCCGAAGTAGCGACGCAACAGTTTCTCGCTAAGTCCTCGTCGGCGTATCGGAGTCCAGACCCAAACACGGTCGCCGGGCTGGTACTCGACGTAGCGTCGTCGTAGATTGTAGTATCGGCTGTCGGTCCTCTGCTGGTTCTTGATGCGCAGGCGGGCGAGCTGTCGACCTTCTTCGGCACGCTGCAAATAAGTGGCAACGTCGAGATTTTCTTCGTCAGCGACATCTGGTAGCATGGCGTCAAGCGTCGTTGCCGGGTTCCTTCCGTAGACCAGGTTGAACGGCGCCATGTGCGTCGTTTCTTGCACGGCCGTGTTGTATGCGAAGGTCACGTACGGAAGGATGGCATCCCACGTCTTGTGTTCGACGTCGACGTACATTGCCAGCATGTCGGCGATGGTTTTAGTTAGGTGCTCGGTGAGGCCATTCGTCTGCGGGTGGTAGGCGGTGGTGCGGCGATGGCTTGTCTGGCTGTACCGCAGGATCGCTTGAGTTAGTTCTGCCGTAAAGGCCGTGCCTCTGTCGGTGATGAGGACTTCTGGGACACCGTGACGCAGGAGGATGTTCTCAACGAAGAATCGGGCTACCTCGGCGGCACTGCCTTTGGGCAAGGCTTTTGTTTCGGCGTAGCGGGTGAGGTAGTCCGTAGCGACGACGATCCATTTATTCCCGGACGTCGACGTCGGAAAAGGCCCCAGTAAGTCCATCCCGATCTGCTGGAGCGGTCGGTGAGGTGGCTCGATCGGCTGTAGAAGTCCGGCTGGCCTTGTCGTCGATGTTTTGCGTCGCTGACAGTCTCGGCATGACCTTACGTAATGGGCGACGTCGGCAGAGAGGCGAGGCCAGTAGTATTTTTCTTGTATCCTCGCGAGAGTGCGCGAAAAACCGAGATGTCCAGCCGTTGGGTCGTCATGGAGAGCTTGCAGAACCTCTGTACGCAATGCTGAGGGAACCACGAGGAGGTAGTTGGCTCGGAGAGGCGAGAAGTTCTTCTTTAGGAGAATGTCGTTTTGCAAGAAAAACGACGCCAATCCTCGCCTGAACACCTTCGGCACAATGACGGTCTTGCCATCCAGGAAGTCTACAAGGCTCCTTAGTTCCGGGTCGGCTCGCTGTTGTTCGGCGAATTCGTCGGCACTGATTGGTCCCAAGAAAGTATCGTCATCCTGGTCGTCCTGTGGCGGCGGTTCGACGGGGGCGCGAGACAAGCAGTCGGCGTCAGAGTGCTTTCGCCCGGACTTGTAAATGACGGTGATGTCGAATTCTTGAAGTCTCAGACTCCATCGTGCGAGGCGACCTGAAGGATCCTTCAAGTTAGCTAGCCAACACAAGGCGTGGTGGTCGCTCACAACTTCAAAGGGCCTGCCATAGAGGTAGGGGCGAAACTTTGATGTAGCCCAGATGATGGCGAGGTACTCCTTTTCTGTTGTGGAATAATTTGCTTCCGCCTTCGATAGCGACCGGCTAGCGTAACTTACAACCCTTTCTAGTCCATCATTCCTCTGCACAAGCACGGAGCCGAGTCCTACGCTGCTTGCGTCGGTGTGGACATCGGTATCGGCGTTTTCGTCAAAGTGCGCAAGTATTGGCGGCGATTGCAGGCGTCGCTTCAGTTCTTCAAATGCTTTGAGTTGCGGCGTCTCCCACTTGAACTCGACGTCAGCCTTCGTGAGATACGTCAGTGGCTCTGCGATCCGTGAAAAATCCTTGACGAAGCGCCTGTAATAGGCGCACAGTCCAAGAAATCTACGCACTGCCTTCTTGTCAGCGGGCAGAGGAATGGGGATGGCCGCAGTTTTCTGAGGGTCGGGGCGCACTCCAGACTTGTTGATGACGTGGCCCAAAAACAAGAGCTCCTCACATGCGAAGCGGCACTTTTCTGGCTTTAACGTGAGTCCGGAGGTTTCGATTCTTGAAGAACTGTTTCAAGGCGCCGCAGGTGTTCTTCGAAGCTTGAGGCAAACACAACGACGTCGTCCAAATAGACGAGGCAAGTCTGCCACTTCAAGCCGGCCAGTACTGTATCCATGACGCGTTGGAAAGTCGCAGGTGCCGAGCAAAGACCAAATGGCATGACCTTGAACTCGAACAGTCCGTCTGGTGTTATAAAGGCCGTCTTCTCCCGGTCCCTCTTGTCGACTTCGATTTGCGAGTAGCCGGTTTTGAGGTCCATCGACGAAAAATACTTTGCGTTGTATAGTCGATCCAAGGCGTCGTCAATCCGTGGGAGGGGGTATACGTCCTTCTTCGTGATCTTGTTGAGGCGACGATAATCGACGCAGAAACGTAGGGTTCCATCCTTCTTCACTAACACTACGGGGGACGCCCACGGACTCTTGGACGGCTGGATGATGTCGTCGCGTAGTATTTCGTCGTGTTGCCTTATGGCCTCGTGTTCGCGCGCCGAAACTCGGTACGGGCTCTGACGCAGTGGGCGGACATTTTCATCGGTTATGATGCGGTGCTTGGCGACAGTGGTTTGTCGAACTTTTGACGACGACGAGAAGCAATCCTTGTATTGCAGGAGCAGAGCTTTTAGTTGTTCTTTCTTATGCCTGGGAAGGTTCTGATTGACGTCGAAAGTTGGTTCAGATACTATAGTCGTCGTTGCGGGTGCACTGGAATCCGTGAAGGCGAAAGCACTGCTGGCTTGTACTATTTCGTCGATGTAGACGACCGTGGTGCCTTTGTTAATGTGCTTGTATTCGGGGCTGAAGTTCGTGAGCATCACCGTTGCTTTCCCTGCACGTAGCTCAGCTATGCCTCTAGCGACGCAAATTTCACGGTCGAGCAGTAAGTGATGATCGCCCTCGATGATGCCCTCCATGTCTGCAGGCACTTCGGTACCGACGGAAATCATTATGCTGGAGCGAGCCGGAACGGTGACTTGTTCTTCAAGCACATTCAAGGCATGGTAACTTATGCTTGTATCCAGTGGTATCGCGTTGTACGTTGAAAGCGTTATCGACTTGGACCTTAAGTCGATGACTGCACCGTGTTGATTTAGAAAGTCCATGCCTAGGATGACATCCCTGGAGCAGTGCTGCAGGATTACGAAGCTCGCCGGGTAAGTGCGGTTGTTTATCGTGACTCGCGCTGTGCAGATTCCAGTCGGCGTTATTAGGTGGCCTCCCGCTGTCCGGATATTTGGTCCTTGCCAGGCTGTTTTCACCTTCTTCAACTTGGCGGCGAACGCGCCACTGAAGACGGAATAGTCGGCGCCAGTGTCGACGAGAGCGGTGAAGTTATGACCATCGATGAGCACGTCTAGATCGGTAGACCGGCGTCTGGCGTTGCGGTTAATTCGTGGCGTCGGATCACGGCTGCGTCGGCTTGCTCTGCTGCTGCTACGTTGCGTCGGAAGGTCTTCTTTCTGCGGCGAAGTGCTGTCAAGGCTAGGCGGCATGCTGATATCTCGTCGTGATGATTCGCGAATCGTCGTCGTCGTCGGCGGCGGAGGATCTTCGGCATTGCATCGTACAGCAACCGCACCTCCATCGGTTGCTGCCTTTAGTTTCCCGGGTAAAGGCTCGGAGATCGGCCCCGGGTGGGACCGGTGTACTGACGGCGATGCGGCGAGATGTAGCGGCCCGGTGACGGCGAGCGTGAGGGTCGTCGTGGTTGCCACTGGGCTCCGGCGAGGTAGTCGGCGATGTCACGTGGTCGCTCGCCAAGCTGTGGACGCGGCGCGTTGACGGCGAACCCTCGCAAGCCCATCTCGCGGTACGGGCATCGGCGGTAGACATGGCCGGCTTCCCCGCAGTGATAGCAGAGCGGGCGGTGGTCGGGGGCGCGCCAAATGTTTGTCTTTTTTGGGTAGCTACGCTGGGCGACGGGCGGGCGTGCTGGCGGCGGCGGCGGTGGTGGACGACGGAACTGCGGCGTTACGGCGCCCTGGCGCGAGCGTGAAGGGGGCCTAGACGACGGGCAACGGCGGCGTAGGTCAGCGCTTCCGGCTGGGGTTGTGGCGATTGCGGCTGCAGATCGGGATCTCCAAGTGAGCGCTGAACTTCTTTGACGACGTCGGCGATAGATGCCACTTCAGGCTGCGACCCGGGAAAGAGCTTCTGCAGCTCCTCGCGAACGACTGCTCGGATGGTCTCGCGCAGGTCGTCGGCGCCTAGTGCTTGAGCATCGGCGTAGTTGGTCAGGGCACGGCGGTTGTATTGCCTGGCGCGCATTTCGAGTTTCTTCTCGATCGTTGTGGCCTCGGAAAGAAATTCGGTGACACTCTTGGGCGGGGTGCGCATCAATCCGGCGAATATTTGCTCTTTGACACCCCGCATCAAGAACCGAACTTTCTTTTCCTCAGACATATCGGGGTCGGCGTGGCGGAAGAGGCGAGTAATCTCCTTCGTGAAGATCGCGATGTTCTCGTTCGGCAATTGCACTCTGGTTTCTAATAAAACTTCAACCCTTTCTTTTCGCACGACATTCGTGAAGGTCCTCACGAAGTTCTCACGAAATAGGTCCCACGTCACCAGGGTGGTTGGTCTCTCTGTTCTCAAACCAGGTCCGAGCAGCATCCTCCAATGAAAAATAAACATGGCGCAGCTTGTCGTCGTTGCCCCATTTGTTGAACGTCGCGGTCCTCTCGTATGTCTCCAGCCAGGTTTCAGGGTCTTCAGCCGATGATCCACGAAAAGTCGGTGGCTCCCGAGGTTGCTGCAGCAGGATGGGGGACGCTGGTGCTGCCATTCTGGTCGTTCTTTACCCGCTGTGGTTGCTCAGTGGCTATGGTGTTGGGCTGCTGTGCACGAGGTCGCGGGATCGAATCCTGGCCACGGCGGCCGCATTTCGATGGGGGCGAAATGCGAAAACACCCGTGTACTTAGATTTAGGTGCCCGTTAAAGAACCCCAGGTGGTCCAAATTTCCGGAGTCCCCCACTACGGCGTGCCTCATAATCAGAACTGGTTTTGGCACGTAAAACCCCATAATTAAAATTTACTGGTCGTTCTTGGCCTTGATTGCGGTGGTCTTTTCGGGAAGAAGTCCGAACTCCGGCACAAGTCCTTGCTGCCTACGTCTAGCTCGCTGGTCCTTGGCGACGTTGGTCTCGTCCTCCGGTTTCGGGCTTGGGTCGCGGCCTTTCGGGGGCGTTCGGTGCATGAACCAACTAGCACCTCCACCAGATGTCACGTAGTAGTGACGGTAAATAAAACAGTCGCAAAACTGTGTATGACGAAACTGGTTGTTTATTGGGCGAACCTGTGCCCACAAAAGCAAGCTACACTCAAAGCACAAAGATTGCGGCGAACACAGTCGGCGATCGTCGAAAATCTGATCAGCGGCAAAACGCGTCCGCTTTTATACCTGAGTCATCGAAGGTTCCAGAATAATGCCTGGTACGCGCGTGTCTTCCAGAAAGTTCTAGACAATTCGCGTCGCTCATACAATCAGATAACATAAGCGTCGCTGAAAACAGGCAACGGAAAGAAGCATCGATAACGTTCTAGAAACATCCGATACAGGCGCGTCCTGCGCCGAGCGGTAACGTTTAACATTTGTTAGCCGGTGGAAAGCGGCCATCGGCGAAAGATAAACATGTATACGTGTCACGGACCGACGCAGGCGGCGCCACTGTCGATATCGCGCCTCGATCGCGCTGGTCGCGCCGAGCGCCATAGTGGAACGGAGGAGAAGGGAAGTGGATGGCGCTACTTTTCATATATAGGGGTTTTAGTGTGCATGATTTCTTTCGCCGCAACGAGATACCGACGGTTGAGAAGATAACTAGCGAGTTCTCGGAGCGTATGAAACTACCATCACTGCGGTGGCTAGATGGGTAGGTGTGCCGACCGAGTGTAGTTCCCCACTTCTCCGCATCATGACGCAGAAGTGGCGCTGCGGACAGTATAACGGCTGAGCTGCGGGCAACGTCGGCCTCGCTGTGTAGACGAGCAGCGTGTTTGATAGTATCGCGGCCGCTGCTCTAGCTTTGAAGTACGCGTTATACAATGCCGTTTTGAGCACTGTAAGCAAAGCCAGAATTGGGAATTTGTTACGGTCGTCTACTCAGAAGACACGATATGCTGAAGTCAATTTACTAGCTTGGCGATTGGTCACATTTATTGGTATAAACGCGGCGCTCCAGCCCATTGCATTAAATACGTAGATAAATTTTTTCCATGCATAAAATAATACTGCAGTGGTTTTATACGGTATAGGGAAACGTGTTTACGGGATATTAAGTAAGTTATAATGTTTCAATTTTGAGAAATCCAGCTGTTGTGTTTATTGTTGCCTCAGTTACGCTATTTAAATTGTTGCGAGACGAATTGTGTTGCTAAGTGCATATGGTTCACTGTTTGGTTGCAATAAAATAAAGCAATACGTCTTGGCATAGATTCATGAATATATTTAAAATGCATGAAACGCTCTCATAACTTGAGTCAGCAGACGCACCAACATAAATAGCCCAGCGCCAACAAGGTCGCAACGGTCCACAACATCATAACATTATTCACAGCACACGTCTCCGCTTCAGGTGATTACTCTTGCCCCTGTTGCTTTCGCGCACCGTGTTCTTGCCCTTGACAAGAAAGTAAAGGAGTATAATTGAATAGAACTTCACAACATCTTTTGTGAGCTCTTTCTTGTGCCGCTCACAGCCGATCAAGTTCGAAGGATTCAGCTGCAGAAAGGATGCAAAGTCGGCGATACTGTTCCTTCATAACTCATTTAAACTGAAGCACAGCTTGGAGGCGTCTTCGAGCGATACTACCTGCAGTTTGATTAGTGCTTCAGAAGGGAGCAACAGCCCTGACCTACTTATTCTGTTGAATTCAGTAATGTCCCTGAACAATCGGAGCACTCGGTTCTTTGCAGGAACTTCCTTGCTACATAGCCTGATATATAGAATATAAGTCTAGAGTCACTTTTCCCTGTAGCAGTGCAGCGGTGTTCGATGTTGCAGGCGCTGAGCACCTCACCTCATGTGCGGCTTGCAAATTTCCAATGTCGAGGAGCTCATCGACGTGTACGCTTTTCGGTGTACGGCTGGCTCATTAACGTCGCCGATACTGAGCAAGCTACTCAGCAACCCGGGGCGAACATTTCCGCTTTCAGACAGCGGAACATTTCCGCTGTCTTTCTCACAAATTTAGAGCCCGACTTGCAGTTCGGAGTAAAGCAGTAAGTCTCCTTTGTGGTTTTCTTTGCTGGAGCAATGCCGCCGCTAATCTCGCCAGTCATTTTCCGTCCTGGAACATTCCACATCGCTTAGGAACTTGCAAACAGTACGAGAGAGTCGGAGCTCTTCACCTTTGAAACAGACACGAACAGACGACACACAACTATTCCAATACGGGCTTTATTTTTTTTTGCTCGCCGCCAGCCTTCTGTAGCAGACGACGCGCGCTGCGGAACCGTTCTACTGACCGCAGCGCCAATTTTGCGTCATGACGCGGAGAAGCGGTGAACTACGCTACAGACGCGCCGGTCGGCACACCTACCCATCTAGCCACCGTACCATCACTAAGGCGGTGTACTGTGCGTCGCCTGCTTGCCGAGATCGGCTTCAAGCACGAAAAGAGAAGCCGCAACTCGCTGCTTATCGACCGGGATGACATCACCGATATGCGGAATCGCTACCTCCGTGACGTGGAGTGCTACCGGGCGGAAGGCAAAAAGATCTTCTACCTGGACGAGACATGGGTGACGGCGGGACTCACTCGGTGGATCGTGTGGACAGACACCGTGGTGCAGAAGAGCGGACGCCTGTTCGCTCGAGCGAATGGCCTGACGACGGGTCTAAAACAACCTTCCGGGAAAGGTCAGCGCCTGATCGTGACGCACATCGGCAGCGAGGATGGTTTCGACGACGGCTGCTTGAATGTATTCAGAGGCCAAAAGACAGGCGACTACCACGAAGAAATGGACGGCAATCGCTTTGAGGGCTGGTTCAATGACGTTCTGCAGAAGTTGCCAGCTGGTAGCGTCATTGTTTTAGACAATGCACCTTACCATAGCCGGCGAGAAGAGAAATTGCCGACGACGGCCTGGAAGAAGGAAAAGATACAGGAGTGGTTCACAAGCAAGAACATCACCTACGGTGAAAGGATGATAAAGAAGCAGCTGCTTGAGCTGGTGGCATCTGTAAAGTCACGCTTTCTAAGCTACATCGTAGACAACACAGCTGTAAGGACCGGTTGCATTGTACTCAGGCTCCCGCAGTACCACTGCGAATTTAATCCCATTGAGCTTGTGTGGGCCAAGGTCAAAAATGGAATCGCTGCGGACAATAGAGACTTCAAGCTGTCCACGGTCGACGTCTTCTTGAGGGAGAAAATCAAGCAGGTAACGGCGGAAGACTGGAGGAAGAGCATTCGGCATGTGATGGACCTTGGAGGCAAAGTTCAGACTTGACACGTCTGGGAGTGAGCACATTCAACCCATCATCATCCAGCTGGGTGAATATGACACTGAAGAAAGCGACTCCGACTGCGAGCTGTCTGGCATTGAGCCACTCGACGAAGCATAAACGCTTCTTAATAACAAAAGAACAGCCCTTATTAGGGCTACCAAAATTTTGCCGGTGGGTTCGCAACAGCCAACCATCCATTCCGTGACCTCTCAAATAAATAAGCAGTTCCATTTATGGCATATTCCTTATAATAGAAGCTAAATTCTGATAAGCAACGTCCTGTACACATTGTGCTCGATTTAAGAAGTGGCATAAAAACACATTTAAATGCTGGCATATCTGAATTGAAACACTATTGTTAACCCTGATTATCTTTGGCGGGCTCAAAATGCTCATTCGGGCAGCCACCGTCGAGTTTGACGCGCCCCATAGTGAAATAGCAGTAGTCAGAGCACGCTTTATGGTTCTGTTAGCAGTCGGCACTGGAAATCACAGTCATGTCATAGCGAGTGGTGGTGAAATATCAGCAGACAACACAAAACTGACAGCCACTGTCAGCAGCTTGAATGACAAAGCACATTCATGTGGTTGCATTGTTTATTTTGTTATCCGGCTCACACAAGTAATGCGATTAAGAGAACAAATATAAAACATCATTAGCTTAGCGAAGCCCAAACTGCTCATTCAGGCAGCCACCATCGAGTTTGACGTGCCCCATAGTGAAATTAGTCGGAGCACGCTTTATGGCTCCGTTAGCAGTCTGCACTGAAAATTGAAGTGTTGTCATAGCCAATTTTCAATTTGTTAATCTGAGTCGAGCAATTAATGCGAATGCAAGCACAATTATTAACGTGATTAACTTTGCTAGCATTTTTTGTCATATTTACGTACCGGAAAAATGCTCAGTATACTTGAACGTGTTTTAGTGAGTAACTTTGTTCATTACAAGCCGTAGGCAAAGTGACGGACAGATTCAGACAGTGATATTGGGGAAGTAATAAATGGTGAAAGTTGAAAAAGGTCTCACAGCACTGTTTTGCTGGACTCCATTCACTAGAAAACTGCATTTGTAATGATGAAAGCGTCAAGACAGGAAATGATCCCCCACTGCACAATGTTATATATGTCTACCACCACATGTGACGGCAGCAAAGCCATCTGCTTATTAAGACTGAATGCAACAACATAGCAAGGTGCTGTTTCACAATATGGCACCTTTTCATGTGCACTTCTGGCAAGCTACCGTATGCACTGATGCATAAACACATTAACAGGGGAAAGAGACGAAGTAACTGTGCAAGCCACGTGATGCTTTTAACATTTTGTATCTGTCAATGTTTGTTTCTGTTGACGTGCACAGCTGATAGAACTTTCTTTAGTGCAAGTTGGTTAATCACATTGCGACAGCAGCACAAGAAGCAAGGTCAGCATAGTAGGAGAAAACAAAGCAAGGTGGCAGACTGAGGAGGCAAGGTAGACAAGGAAAAATAGCTTTAATGACATCGAAGAGACCAGCCCTGCTATTCACAGGACTTGGTGCTTTGAATGAGACGAGTTAATGGAATTGTAAAGAAAGTCGTGGCTGCAGCATGCTTACAAGAACAAATGCAAAAATAGAAGGATAGAAATAGGAATAAATACATACACGCACGGAAGAACTCACATATTCACACACACGAACACAAACGCGAGCGCGAAATGTAAGATCTAAAATACAAAAAAGGGCGAAATAACAAATATAAACAAACACAGAAGAAAACACGCACACACATTTAACGCAGACGCGAGTAGAACTATTAGGAGTCAGTTCACAAGCAGCTGTGCCTACATTGTCGTACTTTTTTTAATGTACATATTGGCTCTGTTGCCTTCACTGTCATAGGAATTTTTTAGTAGTGACATATCACGACAAAGCGCAAAGCTGTGTTGTGGGAAAGCAAGTCGAACGCTGAAAGCACAGCTTATGCGCGATTGTGTCACAGCAGGCTTTCTACAGCTGGCGCGTGCAGAGAGCGAAGAGTTCTAAGCCACACAGCGACGCGAATTAATGCCAAGCTCCCTTGCAACGGCACCAGTGTATCAGTCAAGTTTAAATTAGCATTCAGGCTGACATTAAGGAAACAGACACTGCTTCCAAACGCCTGACCGTTAACAATCCAATGACATTCGCTCAAGCAAGCGCGTGTTAGTCACTGATTGTTAGCATTGGTGGAAAGCAATCAATCGATGGTGCTACACAACACTCGAACCACGCTGCTAGACGCTCGTCTATCTTATCACACTGCTGCCAACTATCGGTCGTTTGCACGCTTAGCTGGCAGCAACGAATCTTTGCGTTGGAGGTTGCTTTCACAAATCTTTTCTGTTGAGAAACTCGCAGGTTGGATTCATCCGCGCACGCTTTTCTCATTTATCCTGATAATGGTTTTGCTCCATCACTTCACCACGTCCGACGAGAAACGCAGCGGCACAGTACACAAACACACCCGCCGCTCACAGTAGGTACCAGACTTTGGCGAACTCTCCTCGTCGTAACTTCACTTAGGAGCAATACAAAACACCACGGAACAAACACGTACGATGTTTGTTTGTGGCGGTATGCCGCCGCGGGATCCTGTTTCCACACGAAGAGCAGCGCAGCGTCACCGATGTTCGCTGCAATCTTTGTTCGCCGGCTCACGGCTCAGAAAAAACGCACGCGGCACAAATTGTGCATCGTAAGCTCACAATAATATTTCCGGCATGACAGACCACCACAAACAATTCGAATTCACTCTGACGAAGGGAGACGCATAGAGCTGACGCGACTCGGCCCAGTTCGAAGCGAGGGCGGCCATGTTAGGCATGTTCTCCGTCGGCGGGGACACCGGCCATCCGGCTCATGAATTCACCTGAAGTGCGCGCCTATTGGTGCCGGCTCGCGTGCATCCGCCTTTGAGGGGCAAATGCCGCTGTCTTCTAAAGTTCTATCCGACTATAGAATATCGGCTATCGCCGTTTGTTCTCTGATCCACACCGCTCTCTTCCTGTCTCTTATTGTTAGTCCTAAGATTTTTCGTTCAATCGCTCTTTGTGTGGTCCTGAAATTGTTCTCGAGCTTCTTTGTTAACCTTCAATTTTCTGCCCCATATGTTAGCACCAGTAGAATGCAATGATTGTACACTTTTCTTTTCAACGACAGTGGTAAGCTCCCCGTAAGGATTTGGTAATGCCAACCGTATGCACTCCAACCCAATTTTATTCTTCTGTAAATTTCTTTCTCGTGATCAGGGTCCCCTGTGGGTAATTGACCTAGATAAATGTACTACCTTACAGACTCTAGAGGCTGACTGGCGATCCTGAATTCTTGTTCGCTTGCCAGGCTATTGAACATTATCTTTGTCTTCTGCATATTCATCTTCAACCCAATTCTTACACTTTTTCGATTAAGGTCCTCAATCATTTGCTGTAATTCGTCTCCATTGTTGCTGAATAGGACATTGTCATCTGCAAACCGAAGGTTGCTGAGATATTCGCCATTGATCCTCACTCCTAAGCATTCCCAGTCTAAGAGCTTGAATACTTCTTCTAAGCATGCAGGGAAGAGCATTGGAGAGATTGTGTGTCCTTGTCTTACCCCATTCTTGATAGGTAACTTTCTATTTTCTTGTGGAGAACCAAGGTAGTTGTGGAATCCTTGAATATGTTTGCGAAGATATTCACGTATGCCTCCTGTACTCCTTGATTACGCAATGCCTCTATGACTGCTGTTATCTCTACTGAATCAAATGCCTTTTCATAACCCATGAAAGCCATATAGAGAGGTTGATTGTACTCCGAATATTTCTCAATTACCTGATTGATGACATGGCTATGATCCATCGTAGAATATCCATCCCTTCCTGAAGCCAGCCTGTTCTCTTGGTTGGCTGAAGTCAAGTGTTGCCCTGATTCTATTTGAAATTACCTTGGTGAATATTTTATAGAATACTGAAAGCAAGCTAGTCGGTCTATAATTCTTCAATTCTTTAACGTCTCCCTTCTTATGGATTACTATAATGTTGGCGCTCTTCCAGCTCTCTGGTACACTTGAAGTTGGGAGGCATTGCGTATAGAGGGCCGCAAGCTTTTCAAGCATATCTCCTCCATCTTTGAATAAATCTACTGTTATTCTATCTTCTCCAGCAGCTTTACCCTGGTGATGGCTTTCGAGGCCCTTCTAACTTCATCGCTATTTATAGAAGGAGCTTCTGTATCCGGTTCATCACTATTTCGAATGAAAGTAGCTTGGCTGTTTTGGGCACTGTACAGGTCAGTGGAGAATTCTTCCGCTGCTTTTACTATGTCATCGAAATTGCTGATGATATTACCATGCTTATCTTTCAGTGCATACATCTTGCCTTGTCCTATGCAAAGATTTCTTTTCACTGATTTATAGCTGCGTCCATATTTTACGGCTTCCTAAATCTTTCCCTCGTTATAATTTCGAATATCTCTTACTTTCTTCTTGTGGATCAGTTTTGACAGTCAGCGAATTCTATCTGGTCTATTGAGTTGGACATTTTCATGTTTTGTCGTTTCTTTATTAGGTCCTTTGTTTTTTGGGAGAGCTTAGCTACTGGTTGCCTTGGGGCCTTACCTCCCACTTCAATTGCTGCTTCTGAGGTCAACCTAGTTACGGTTTCATTCATTACCTCTATGTTGTCTTTATCTTCATTTTCTAAGGCTGCATATTTGTTTGAGAGCACCAGCCTGAATTAGTCTGCTTTACCCTTACTGCCTCTAGGTTAGCCTGTTTCCTCTTGACTAATTTCTCTCTTTCTCTCTTCAAATTGACAGATATCCTAGACCGCACTAACCTATGGTCACTGCACTTTACCTTACCTAACACTCCTACATCCTGCACTATGCTTGGATCGGCAGAAAGTATGAAATCTATTTCATTCCTTGTTTCTTCATTAGGGCTTTTCCAGGTCCACTTCCTGTTGCTGCGCTTCCTGAAGAAGGTATTCATTATTCGGAGCCTATTCCTTTCCGCGAATTGTACTAACATCTCTCCTCTTGCATTCCTAGAATCGATACCGTAGTTGCCAATTGCTTGCTCACCAACCTGCTTTTCCCCCACTTTTGCATTGAAGTCGCCCATGACAACAGTGTACTGAGTTTGCACCTTTCTCATTGCTAGTTCTCTTCATAGAACTGTTCTATTTCTTCCTCATCGTGACTAGAGGTTGGGGCGTAGGCTTGTACTACCTTCATTTTGTACCACCTGTTCAGCTTTATTACAACTGCTACCCTCTCATTAATGCTGTAGAATTCAACAATGTTGCCTTCTATGTTCTTATGGACTAGAAATCCTACCCCGGATTCTCTCTTATCTGGAAGACCTCTGTAGCAGAGGACGTGGCCATTAGTCAGCATTGTGTAAGCCTCGCCAGTTCGTCTAACCTCACTTACTAAGGCTGATAACATCCCACGCAATGCCTGATAATTCTTCAAATAGTCCTGCTAAGCTAGCCTCACTCGAGAGGGTGTGCGTGTTGAACGTTACCAGGTTCAGTTTCCATTGGCGGCCGGTCCAGACCCAGACATTCTTAGCACCCTCTGCCGTGTCGCAGGTCTGACCACCACCTTGGTTTGGTTCTCCGCAGCCGCTGGGGACTGAGGGCCATGGGTAAATTGTAGGAGTCATGAGGGAGGTAGTGGCCGAACACTCCAATTCCTGTTCTGGTGAGGGAGTGACTTTGTTGAAGCTTAGTGGGCCTTCCTAATTTGGTTGCACTTAGACTAGTATAGCCCGCTAGCTCTAGCCGATATTTTTTCTTTTATTGCCTGTTCAGGCGCCACTCCATTCCTGAAAATGTAGTGGACTGGAGTAGGATTCGAACTTACGACCTTCAGATTTGAAGCCGGGTTTTCTACCTCTGCTCCACGCCACCACATTATTAGGTTTCAAATCGGATGAGGGATCAATAGGTTTCCAATCGACCATCAACAGGTCTGGTCAAACTGGCGTATTTTTTGGACTTTCGAAAAGCATTCGACATTGTTTCACATCAAAAGTTATTTTTAAGCTAAAATACATTGCCCTCCCACCTTTCATAATAAACTGGATTTCCGCATACTTGGCAAACCGCATACAGTCGGTTTCTGTTAAGGGTCACCACTCGCGTCGTTTGCCCGTTACTTCCGGAGTACCGCAAGGTAGCGAAGTGGGACCACTCTTGTTTTTGATTTTTATGAATGATATTGTTAACGTTGTTACTGAACCAGTACAAGTTCGTTTATTTGCGGATGACTGAATTTTGTTTCATGAAATTACTTGCAGAGAGGATCAGGAACTTTTGAAAACTAACTCTCACAGCATTTATTCATGGTGTGAACAGTGTGACATGCAGTTGAATGATGAAAAAACAGTATACATGCAAATAACCAAGAAGAGACATAGGTGGAAGTTTTCCTATAATTTTCCTACTCATCATCTTATTGAAGTACATGAATATAAATATTTAGGTGTGACAATAACTAACAACTTATGTTGGAATTCACATATCTCTAACGTATATGCTGCCTCATTTCGTAACCTGTATATTCTGCGTCATTAACTAAAACAAGCGTCCCTGGAAACTAAACTTCATGCATGCAAATCAATCATTCGGCCGAATTTGGAATACGCATGCACAGTCTGGGATCCACATAATAAACACAGCATTATTGCACTAGAAATGAATCAGTGGAAATCAGCTAGGTTTATTTTTTCTAAGTACCGTATAAGCGACTCACCAACAACTACCATACGCAATCAAGGTATACAGACATTACACCTATGGCGGAGAATTCTAAGGCCTAAATTTCTTTTCCTCCTCAAAAATAACAAACTCTCTATCGATCCTGCTCCATATGCGCGCACATTAACTACAAGAGTAACCAGACATCACTGCTCTAAAGATTTAACTCCCTATCAAACAAGAACTAACAGTTTTAAACTTTCCTTTTTCCCCCGTACTATTGGAGAATGGAACGCAGTACCATTACCATTGCAAAACAGCACTGACTCAAGAGACCTGATAAATTTTAATCTGTTAATATCGCAAAGAGATGTGAGCCTTTTGGTTTGTTTTCTTTTGAATGCTTATATGCTTGTATTGTATTGTAATTCTGAATGTTCGGTTGTAATTTTACTCCTGCTGCTTGGGCCTGCATGGGCCTGCAGTATTTTGTAAATAAATAACTAAATAAATCACATAAGCAACATCTGTTACCAAAGTCAGATGATATATCAGCCATATCAGTGTTACACTCAAACTTTGAATGCTGCATTGGTTCTTGGTAGATTTTCACACACCCTTTGTCGCTAAGGTAGAGCCCGTAAAAAGTGACAATGTCTAGAAGCGCAAAAGCAGCTGTTGTCAGCTAACACCTGCGTGTTCTATTTCATCACTTTCAACACACAAAAACTCGCAAAGTGTTTGTAACAAAAGTAAGCGCTGAAGTATTGTTGGCGCCAAATTCATTCTGTAACTTCAATTTGGAGCGCCGACAATATATGTTAATTTTTGTTCCTGGCATTGTTGCCCGATCACTCACCGCTACTGCATCTCCTATTGCACGGACTGGTGTCGTCACGATGATCTTGCTAACCACGGGAACAGTACAAGCTGAGCGACATTTTTTTAGTATGTGACTGTAGAGCACAAAAGAGCACACTGACATGTATGCATGCATTCACACATTCCCAGACACCCACACCCAAAAACAAGTACACCTGAATAGAGGTGCATGTGTTATTTGCATGACAATGTGTATCGAATGTGCTAACCTAAAGTATATACCACCTACTGGCTTCTCTCATTAGTATTTCTAGTTGTTCATTGCTTTTAGTTAGCGTGCGAAATAACATCTGTTCAGTATCTCTACATGTATTTGTAAACATACTCTTTGATTTATGTTATGTCAAGCATGCTATTGCTATTTATTTTTGGTTCTTGTGATTTTTTTTATTTGCGAATATTCTTCCAACGTCTATTAGGTTGCTTTAAGGAAGATACTCATCGCTACACATGCTGTTTACTGTGAAAGGGGGCAGGACACTAGTCAAGGTGTTTCAGCTTTTTGCCCAGTCGCCTCGTTTCAAGTTCAAAAAGAATATAGAAATAGTTGATTGATTGAATGAATTACCAACAAGCACAGGTAGAATTTCTACCATTTCAATTTATGCCCCGACCTTGCCCGCTTTCCTCGATATCTTATCTCGCGCCTCATAACTTGCCAGCCAAGGTGTACAATGCAGTCTGAAATCCGCAATAAAATGAGAAATGTTAATCGACATGGTCTGAAAAAGTTATAACGCAATTCCCTAACAAAGCAGCAAACTTATGCGACGTTGCGTCCGCTATTACAAGCATTCTGTATCATTCGTGTTCACCCGCGTGCGTTTCTTCACTGCGTTCAAATCACGTTATTATTTAGGGGAACAAACTTTTGGCCAAATTGATTAAGCTTCATCTTTAAGCGCGCGTACTTCTTCTTTCCTGTCCGTGTTTTTTTCGCGGGCTGTTCTTAAGATTTTCAATACAGATGTTCTGCTAGATGGACTAATTTTGAGCCGTATGATTTGCAGTGTTATAAACTTTTCTTCCACCAGATACAAGAGCTACAACGGCTCACCAAATCTACTTGATGGTTGAATTGCACGAGGCTTACCGGAGACTCCTGTTACGATAGTTCTACAATACGTGTAATATTTATATATAGGTTCTATCACTCAAAACACTTTTATACAGTGCGCTAGGCTGAAGTCGTCTGCTATAGCGATGACCAACTACACAAAACAGCACTGTATTCCACAAACCGCATGTGTTGCAACTAGTGCTCCTGCTTTTATGGCGTACAGGGTAGAGTGGCCTACGTGCCGCAAGTTGCCTGCGTGTTCAACATGACTCTCCGGGATAACGTGCTGTTCGGAAAAGCGTACGAGCCCGACCGCTACCGGGAGGTACTTGAAGCCTGCGCCCTGACGAGAGACATATTGTCGTTACCGGCCGGAGATCTGACCGAACTTGGAGAAAAGGTGCGTTTAACATTTTCAGTTCCCTGCTAGTGATATAAATAAATGGCTGCCGTTTACAGGGAACATTTGGTGCTGCAGCACAGAATCTCAACGTGAGACTTCAGCGTGTTTTTCTTAATATCCGCAAGGACGTTTGGAGCTGTATTGCCTCCAATATTGGACTCACCAAATCTTATGACAAACAGTGGTTATTTCTCTTAGCGAAGTGGCCGCATCGTTAACTCTTCAAGTGAAAATCAGTGTACTGCCTGGCACAAAGTGAACTAATGCAGGCGAACCAGCCACGTACTAAATGTGCCCAGAGTGTTTCTCGTATGCTGGAAAAGAACTACGTTTAGAAAACTGCTGATAACTCAAGTTATTATTAGAATTTCAAAAAACCGTGAAGCTTGTATTAGCGCTCACACCTCTTCACACACCGGGAATGGGAAATTCCTCTGTATTTCGGCTGTAGAATAAGTTTATTTGCGAAATCGAAGCCGAGCAGTAAGGAAGACATGTTTTCTAAGTCTAACTTGTGGGTCTAGCACTGGTTTCTAGGTTTCCGACCTTAAAGTGTGCTACGAAATACATGGGTGTTCTACTAACAGTTTCTAAAAATACTGCGTCATGCAGTTAAGGATCATCTTGCAATAGGGTGAAAAATAGGCCGAGTTGGTTCAAGTTCTTTTTTTAAACGTCTTAATTTCTGCATTTATTAGGTCAAACCTTGCGGCAAGAAAGAGGTGCTCTATGGCGGTGGGGAAGGGGGACCGGTGTTCTCTTCTTTCTCAAGGTGAAGTGGTCCCGAGGTCGGCTCTGCAACGAGGTGGCCAGACCCTACCTTTTCCCTGAAAAACTCCAGAAAAGCACACAAAAGTTGGATTGAGCCGTAGGGCCCGGTGTGAGATGGCGGGTCGAGCCACTCCTGCAGGGTGCGAGGTCGGTTCCCGCCCAGGGAGTGAAGTGTCCTTTCTCGGATCGTGTCAAAGGCAGAGCAGCTCCACAGAAGATGTTCGGCCGTACCTCTGGCCGGGCATGCCGGTCATTTAGAGCTATGGTAGAGTGCGGGTTTATGAGGTGTAACCTTGCTGCTGACAGAAGCTGGCCGGTCTGGGCTTCGTGAAGAAGTTCAAGTTCCTTATGAAGGTTGCGAAGGTTTGGCCTAGGCTCAAGGTACGAGGGCGGACTGTTTGTATTTATTTCTTGCAGTTCGCAAAAACTGTGAGTTGTTAGCTCAGCACTAGTCATGTGTGCATCTGTTTTCTGCACCGCCAACCTTTTCACACAGCCTCCATGACGAGGATGATCTCAACATTAACGTCCGTGCTCTATTAACAGGTTGTCGAGGCAGATATCTTAAAAATTGCGCGAGTCTCAATGTTTTTGCTTCACATCTTCGCTTCCCTACTTCTCGGCTGCAATATTTCAATTGCAGGATGCGCTCGAAAGTGACCACTTATTAAAGTTCATTAGCGAATATGAATAGTTAACAAGCTGGACATAGCATTTTGTGTCTCCCGTAACATCCGCCGGCCTCTTTAGGTAATGCACCTCAATAGGCTGAATTGAACAAAGTACTAAAACCGATAAAAAAACTGTTAGAACTCAAGAAACGTGATGAACGCAGCACGTTTATGGGGCAGTGCACGAAATCATATAAGGTCAAGGCCTATAGATTCGCTAGACGGTCTCGGCGGATTGATAAACTGGGATTAAATATTCGGGACAGCACCGACAAGCAGCAAAAAAGAGGGGCGCAAAACGAGCAATCGGGCCTGTGTGAAATGACGAGCAAAACTAGCACAAAAACTGACGTTGAGCACAGGAAGGGAAAAAAAGTTAACGTGCATATTCCCTTCCTGTGCTTGTTGTTCTTTTGTTCACCCGCCGTGGTTGCTCAGTGGCTATGGAGTTGGGCTGCTCAGCACGAGGTCACGGGATCGAATCCCGGCCACGGCGGCCGCATTTCTATTTGGGCGAAATGCGAAAGCACCCGTGTGCTTAGATTTAGGTGCACGTTAAAGAACCCCAGGTGATCCAAATTTCCGGAGTCCCCCACTACGGCGTGCCTCGTAATTAAATCGTGGTTTCGACACGAAAAACCCCGTAATCTAACTTAATTTATAGCAGAAGCATTCCACGCTAGCAGAAGTATTCCACTTAAAACTCATTTTAAACCCCATAATTTAATTTTTTTGTTCTTTTGTTGCGCTAATTTTCTTCACCAGTGACGATGCAAGACCAACTAGCCAAACAATTAATTCTTCATGGTAGTGCTATTTGGCTCGGGCAATAGATGACTTATGCGTCACGCACCTGACACATGACAGACATCCACGCACACTACGCGTGCCTTGCATATGTTCTTCTGACACGTAAACTTAACAAAATAGTATAATATACACCTCTCTGAAGTATATCACTAATTATAGAGTAGCACTTGCGTGAAGCCCTCCTATGCACCGTAACAGACTTGCGTTAGCTGTAAACTTATATATAACGTCTGTCTGCTTTCGTTGCTCCAAAAGATTAAGTTCAGAGCTGTGATAGCGCTTCTTAGTGCGTAGAATGGGCTTGCAAGCTGGTTCCTATTTTTTGAGATTACGATTTTTTTTTAATTTCTGCAACACATTTCAGGTCCCCGAAAAAATCTGATATGCAATTGGTACAAGTATACATGCAGTTTTAAGTAAATGCAAAAAAAAAATGGATTCCAATTGGTTTACCCGTTGTCTACTCGAAGCACGCCAGCGTGTTACATGTGTTTAAATCCTTACGTTTGCCCAGAGGCACAGCTGCACCTTAAGGTGGTTCGACATGTTGGAATTCGTAGTGCTTGTTGCTTCTACACTTAGGCCTTAAGGACAGCTGTCATTCAAGAAAGCCTTCACGCAAGCTTTGTGCGCTTTTGTTTGCCACAGCGCTAGATTGGTGCTCTACTGGCTGAGCGGACCGGGAACACCTCGATGATCTCAGTGAACTTATTGACCCTGCCAACGTCAGCTTGTCCCAAGAATTATTCTTCGCGAACCACACTTTACTCAGTTTTGTGGATTAAGGAATAAATCAGCGCTGCAAACTGCGAATGCGCCATACAAGTTGTTAATCACAAGTAATTCGTTATGTACATGTCTGGCCTATACTGATGCTCCCTAGTGTGTACCTACCCGACTCCTGATTCGCTAACCAGGCAGCGCACACAGAGCAAAAGGTAGTCGCAGGCTCTACATGGCCAGTTCACGTTATAATACATGTGCTACTTTTCTTTTTTCAAACTTGTGAACATCTAGATCATGTGCGACCATTTACGAACCCCTCGCGGGAACTCGTCCTTGAGTGATATTGTATTGCTGTGACAGTGTTCTTCCCATAGTGTTCCTCTTCTAATTGCAGGTTGCAGCAAAGAAGTAGCTAGTGCCTGATCTCGCATATAATTAAGAAACAGTAACGTTGATTTACTGTTCAACAAAGATATAAACAACCGACATAAATATAGTTCACATGAATATAGCTACATCGATACCGTTCAGTATTTTATAAAGCAGGATACACACTTGAAACATGCTGCTAAACATCCGGTACATCGACAGTTTATTTCCCCAGCGGTTCCGGAAACAAGATGATGAGAAGTTTGTCACTACAGAATAGTGTGGTTTCGCGTCTCAGTACAGAATAATCAATCGGCGCCGCAGTTTAGCACATAAGGGTGCCATTTCCCACATAGATATGCCTTCATGAACGAGTTTTTACCGGAGAGTGCTTCAAAAGAAGGGTTCCAAGCGCTAAGCAAGGCCGGGTAAGCCTTTCATGAGAAGCCCAGATTCGTGATTCTAACCCCGAGGCTTCTTCCTACGTAAGTATAAACGCCATTGCCTATATTCCTAGCGAAAATACCAGGCGTTGGCGATAGTTTCATGGAAGCTACTGACAGTGGGATCATGGATGCAGGGTTACAACCTCAGCGGTGGACAGAAGCAGAGGATCTCCCTGGCAAGGGCGGCATACCATGACAGCAGTGTGTACATTCTGGATGACCCGCTCAGCGCACTCGACGCTAACGTCTCGACAGCGGTGTTCAATCGATTGCTGGGCAGAAAAGGTCTTCTTAGCAACAAGGTACGTGCGGGCGTGCATTTGCGCTTGTGCGCGCATAGTTCTGTAGCGAAGCTCGCTCCAGTGCTCATTCTGTGTGCGTTGTGTGCCTGACTCGACCTAAGCCGCGCAGGTCGCCGTGTGTATGACTGCTGCAATAACGGCTGTATCTGCTTTGATCGGCCGAAAAAAAATGCCCGATGTATCTTACCGTGAAACATGCCAAATACAATGACATACATCGGACACCATTTCACACAAACATTGCCTAATCCGTCTAAGGTGCCTGTAAAAAATCTGGAGGTAAACGTCGGACGAACCTTGAGCCACAGCTGCACAAAAAAAGGAAATGAGAAAACCGGTCTGAACAAAAAAAAAAAAAAAAAAACGCTAACCGCGAGACATCGGCACCCAAAGAATTAAAGGCAGTTTCCAGGTACGCCTCGGCATTGATGTTTCTCAAGCCTCCAACGACAAGGGAGGTTTCCTTCTGTATCATTGTTTGCTGATGGACCCGTTAGCAGAAGAGTAGATGTGTTCTATTTCTATGGTTTACATTGTCAGCTCAGAGTTGCTTGAACTAAATAACAGGCAAGAAGTTGGAGCGTGTTGGTAGTTCAATCGTAAACTGGGATACATAGCGCTAGAACGACACAAGAACGAACACAGGACGAGCGCTAACTTTCAACAATTAATTTATCGCAGCTGGTAAGCACTCACAGGGAAGGAACTGCAACAGACACACTGAAGAGAAAGAAGAAAAGGAAAACCAGTCATGTGGCTACTATGCCGAAAATTCAAGCTCTTTTTTAGATAAAAGAATAGACGGCGTGCTAACACAATCCTCACCTGCTCTAGCTATCTCTGCTGCTTCGACAATTTTCGTCGTTATCTTATTCCTGTGGCGATAGACAACAACATTCTTCTTCTTTCTGTGGTTTTACGTGCCAAAACCAATTCTGATTATGAAGCATAGCTGCGAGTCGGCCTAGTTGGAACAGATTCATTTTCTCAAAATTTTTGCGCGCAAATAAACAGGGACGAAGAATGCAGAGCACGGGTGTTAAGCTGGTTCCTGAAACTTGGAAAATGCCCAAGTGACGTGTTGTTGGTGACCGGATGGTTGCCCCCGTCTGCGGGACACGGGAGAAGAATAATCAAGATCTTGAGATCAGAGAGCCATAGACAGGTTAGACATTTCAAAGAATGTCTAAAGGTGGCCTGTTCGTCTCCTTCCGATGGTCTGTTCAATGTGAAGGCTTTTCGTGACTGGTGCAGACAGGCAAATATTGTAACTGAAGCCATTTGGAACGATGTGCGTCGGACATTGCCGAAAAAGAAGAAACAAGAATTGCCAGAGGGACGCCTTCTAATACTAGGGGGCGCAACGGTGGAAGAACGGCATCAAGAGGTACTCAAGTTGGGGCCAAAGTTCTGCGTGGAGCCAAGGATTGGCATCGTCGACAGATTAGCACTTACAAGGGACATTGCCAGGAGTGTACCAGAGAAAGAAAAAGAACGATGTGTGGTGGAATGTGTGGACGTGGTGGCCAAGGCTTCGGTAAGCGATATATCCAGACCTAATATTGATAGGACTGCTAAGTATTTGGTTGAGAATAATCTGCGTGTGGTTCAAGCTGACAAGGAAGGCTTTCTGGTTGTTGTACCAAATGATTGTTATTTAGAAAAAGCTTTCCTAGCGGTGAACAAGTGCTTTAGAAAAAGTGATGTGAATGTAGAAATTGTAAAAAAGAAGGCGGTGGAGCTATTGAATAAATGTAACCAAGAAAAGCTCGCGTCACATGTAAAGAACTCAAAAGGAATGATATTGGATATATTTTTTACTGCAAAAACACACAAGCAAGGAATCCCGTTTAGGCCAATTGTGTCCGAGCGAGGGTGTTGGCAGGTTCTGGTCGCAGGATTCTTGCAGAAAATGTTGAATTCCTTAGAAGTACAGGATCCGTACTTATTAAAAAACTCTGAAGGCCTTGTGAAATTTTTGGCATCAGATAGTACAAGTTGCAGCTGGGGATTCAGCATAGATGTTCAAGACCTCTATTATTCCTTGCCGCATGGGCCCTTAATGCGCAGTGTTAATGATTGCATAACAAATGAGAATGACGAGGTGTCATTTCGCAACACGTGCGGGATGACTGTTGAGTCCTTTCTTGAACTTCTGCATTTTTATTTAGCTAATACACACGTAGGATTCTGTGATGAAACGTATATACAGGCAGGGGGCGTGTGCATCGGGTCAAAGGTAGCTCCCATCCTTAGTAGCATTTTTCTGGGAAGCATAGACAGAGAGCTGGCAAAAGATCTAGAAGGTGTAGTATATAAGGTATACAGATATGTAGATGACTACTTGATTTTGGGCTGTCATGTAGACAAAGATGTTTTCAAAAATAGGGTAGTAAAATCATTTAATTCTCTGGGCAAGGGCTTGACTTTCACTTCTGAAGTACCAGTAGATAATAAGCTACAGTTTCTAGATGTCAAGTTAGAATTTCTACCGGAACATGTGTGTTGGTCATTCTCGCCCCGAGATGGAAAACCGCTAATGAACTATGCCTCTAACCATTCCAGACTTGTGAAGAATGGTATAGTCATTTCATGTTTCAGGTCAGCGTTGTTGAAATCATGTTATCACACTGTAAACATTGCATTTCTTGAACAAGTCAATCGGTTGAGAAAGGCTGGATACCCGCTCGCTGTGATGCTGGCGTCATGCTCTAGATTAATGAAAAAACTAAAACAGGATAAAGAATCATGCACAAGTAATCAAAGACAGAAAGATTTAGCTTCTAAGGTGTCAGTGATCCCGTATGTTCATGGCCTTTCACACAGGCTTAAGAAGGTGGCTGGGAGTTACGAAGTAAAAGTGGTGTTTTCAGCAAAAAACAAAATAGGCAGTGTGTGTTCTAAGGTCAAAAGTAAGTTTGAAAGTAAGGATGATGCTAAGAAAGGATGTAGTATAAAACATCCACGTAAGAACCAATTTGTCGATTGCGCGATGAACGTTGTTTATCAGATTCCTTTGACGTGTGGTCATGTGTACGTAGGGCAGACTTCGAGATGCGTTAACACGAGACTAAGGGAACACTTGTCTAGTCTCAAAGGTCGCCCTAGTACGCATTTGGCGATGCATTGTGAAGAATATGCGTGCTCACCTTGTCTTGAAAGCACCGCCATTTTGCTTAGGCATAGAAATCAAACCGCGAGAGAAATTGTGGAAGCTCACTGGATTGAAAAACTAAAAGAAAAATGCATCAGTCATCCTTCTGTTTCATTGTTAGATAAAGAGAATTCGCTGCTGTCATCATATCTTTAACGCGTTTTCGCCTTTTGTGCTTGTTTTATGAACATTGCTGCTTTTTATGCTGACCGCGTAGCGGCATTTTATGACAAGCGTTATTTTATGCGCTCTTAACATGTTCTATTGACAGGATCGCGCAGATCTGTGGGTATTTAAGCCGGTGGTTCTTCAATAATAAACATCAGTTGTTAGAAAGCGCTCGTCCTTGTGTCTCCTTTTCTTCGTCCCTGTTTATTTGCGCGCAAAAATTTTGAGAAAATGAATCTGATTATGAGGCAATTACGCCGTAGTGGAGGGCTCCGGATCAATTTTGACCACCTGGGGTTCTTTAACATGCACTACAACGCAAGCACAAGGGCATTTTTGAATTTCGCCTCCATCGAAATGCGGCCGCCGCGGATAGACAACAACAGTTTGTTTTAATAGAGGGTAGCATGGTGACTTCGCGTCACATTTTCTACAATGGGCAGCCTGGTGCCCGTCTATTGCGGTGCTCTCTACTTTATTACTATGCTCAGCCAGACGAACGTTTAGATATCTGCCCGTCTGGCCCACGTAGTACTTCCCACACGAAGGTGGAATCTGATACACAACGTTTCGAGTGCATGTTACAAAATGATCCTTGTGCGCGGTAGCGCAAACTGGCTTCCGCTTCCTCGTACGACAGCTCAACCTATTCAAACTCAACTGTTTGTTAGGCGCTGTAAAAAAATGTCACAGTTTCGCCCTAAGGGCGAAGCAATGAATGCGATAGCAACACAGCAATGTCATACGAAGTAAGGTGAGCGGCTTTGGTAGCAATATGAATTGTAGTAAACATGAGCTGATTAAGTAAGCAGGTGTGCTGCGGCGTAAGTAAACCGATATGAAGAGAGACTCGATGACCACGAGAAGGCGCGTGTGAAACGGTGGTGTTGATGAGAAGCGCTTCCCGTGGGCAGCGCGTGCGAAGGGACACACCTGTAGCGCTGCACTGCCGTTCCGGGCAGCATTGCATGTGTAGCGTGCGTTGGAAAATGTGGCCCGACTATTACTAACTGAACAAGCGTGGTGTGAGCGCGCACAAACAAACATGAATAGATCACACTGAATGACTGCAGACAACGACTGTCAAAACGCTGGCAGCAAGCGCATATACGCCGCCGCGGGCGAAGGTACGTGCGGTCTACCGCTTGAACGGAAACTGAGCGGCGAATGCACGGCGCATAAAGGTCAGAGCCGTGTGGATAAGAGACGGTGCGGACGAGCGACGAGCGCGGTTGTTGGCAGAGTAGAAGTGCGCCACCCCCCCCCCCCCCCTCGCTCTCTCTGGCGCTGGCTTCCTGCTTCCTTGCTTGCGCGTGGGAGATTGAGTGCGTTCGCTCTCCGTGATAGCGCGCGTCCCCGCACGCTTCCGCTCGGGCATACGGCGCGCGGCGAAGATTTTATCTATAGGGAACCTCACGGTGACGGCGACGGCGACGGCGACGGCAGAAATCCGGTTTATGTGTCCATATAATTGCTATCGCAATAAAACAACGTTTACACCAGACCGTGTGGTGTGTGGGAAGTACTACGTGGGCCAGACGGGCAGATGTCTAAACGTTCGTCTGGCTGAGCATAGTAATAAAGTAGAGAGCACCGCAATAGACGGGCACCTGGCTGCCCATTGTAGAAAATGTGACGCGAAGGCAACATGCTACCCTCTACTAAAACAAACTGTTGTTGTCCATCGCTACAGGAATAAGATAACGAGGGAAATTGTGGAAGCAGCAAAGATAGCTAGAGCAGGTGATGATTGTGGTAGCACGCCATCTGTTCTTTTATCTAAGAAATAGCTTGAATTTTCGGCATAGTAGCCACATGACTGCTTTTCCTTTTCTTTTTTACCTTCAGTGTGTCTGTTGCAGTGCCATCCCTGTCAATATATATATGCTTACGAGCTGCAATAAATCAATTGTTGAAAGTTAGCGCTCGTCGTGTGTTCTTCTTCGTCCTTGTGTCGTTCTAGCGCTATGTATTTATTTATTTATTTATGATACCCTCAGGGTCAACAGACATTACAGAGGGGGGTGGTATAAAATACAGAACAACAACAAAATTTTAACTACAACAAGCAGCACAATGTTTCTGGCTATACGAAAATAGTTATGAAGAGGCAGAATACATGTTACAAAAGAATACTATAAATACAATAAATACAAAGAGCAGTCCGGTGTTTCTAATTATACAATAATTGCTATAAAGAGGCAAAATACAACAAGATGTTACAATGCATTCGTTAATGAAGTCACAAATTTTTCATGATCTGAGATTGTTACTACCAATTTGGGAAGGAAATTCCAATCATTTGATGTGCGTGGTATGTATGACTGTAGGAATAATTCTGTTTTACACAACGGAATGCCAAATTTATGAGCATGATCCAGACGGTGCAAAACGTAATGGGGAGGAAGTATTAGTAAATCGCGCAGGTAAGGATGATGATACAGTTTGTGAAAAAGGCTTAAGGGAAGCATGGCACGCCGAGAAGCAAGCGTAGGTAGTTTAAGGTTAGCTTTCATTACCGTGATGCTCGAGATTCGATTGTAATTAGAGAGTATAAAACGGATCGAATTATTTTGCACCATTTCTAGCGAATGTATCAAATTATTATGATGCGGATCTCAAACCGAAGCGGCACATTCTAACTTAGGACTAATAGGAAACTGAGACATCCACCCAAATGTAGCAATTTGCTACAATGGAAACCCAACCGGGTTCCTCGAAAGATAGCCTCGCAGTTGAAGAAAAATTCGTCCTGTTCCGGGACTCAAACTCGGGACCACCGCCTTTCCGGGGCAGCCGCTCTACCATCTGAGCTAACCAAGCGGCTAGCAGATGTCAGGGTGAAGTCGAATTTGTCGACAACTCGAAGCAAAGGCAAGTGTATGACGTAATAGTTCAGCGGAAATCCGCTAGGTGGAGATAAGTAATTAAAGGGAAACTGAGACATCCACCCAAATGTAGCAATTTGCTACAATGGAAACCCAACCGGGTTCCTCGAAAGAAAGCCTCGCAGTTGAAGAAAAATTCGTCCTGTTCCGGGACTCGAACTCGGGACCACCGCCTTTCCGGGGCAGCCGCTCTACCATCTGAGCTAACCAAGCGGCTAGCAGATGTCAGGGTGAAGTCGAATTTGTCGACAACTCGAAGCAAAGGCAAGTGTATGACGTAATAGTTCAGCGGAAATCCGCTAGGTGGAGATAAGTAATTAAAGGGAAACTGAGACATCCACCCAAATGTAGCAATTTGCTACAATGAAAACCCAACCGGGTTCCTCGAAAGAAAGCCTCGCTGTTGAAGAAAAATTCGTCCTGTTCCGGGACTCGAACCCGGGACCACCGCCTTTCCGGGGCAGCCGCTCTACCATCTGAGCTAACCAGGCGGCTAGCAGATGGCAGGGTGAAGTCGAATTTGTCGACAACTCGAAGCAAAGGCAAGTGTATGACGTAATAGTTCAGCGGAATTCCGCTAGGTGGAGATAAGTAATTAAAGGGAAACTGAGACATCCACCCAAATGTAGCAATTTGCTACAATGGAAACCCAACCGGCTTGCTCGAAAGAAAGCCTCGCAGTTGAAGAAAAATTCGTCCTGTTCCGGGACTCGAACTCGGGACCACCGCCTTTCCGGGGCAGCCGCTCTACCATCTGAGCTAACCAAGCGGCTAGCAGTTGTCAGGGTGAAGTCGAATTTGTTGACATCTCGAAGCAAAGGCAAGTGTATGACGTAATAGTTCAGCGATAAGTAATTAAAGGGAAACTGAGACATCCACCCAAATGTAGCAATTTGCTACAACGGAAACCCAACCGGGTTCCTCGAAAGAAAGCCTCGCAGTTGAAGAAAAATTCGTCCTGTTCCGGGACTCAAACTCGGGACCACCGCCTTTCCGGGGCAGCCGCTCTACCATCTGAGCTAACCAAGCGGCTAGCAGATGTCAGGGTGAAGTCGAATTTGTCGACAACTCGAAGCAAAGGCAAGTGTATGACGTAATAGTTCAGCGGAAATCCGCTAGGTGGAGATAAGTAATTAAAGGGAAACTGAGACATCCACCCAAATGTAGCAATTTGCTACAATGGAAACCCAACCGGGTTCCTCGAAAGAAAGCCTCGCAGTTGAAGAAAAATTCGTCCTGTTCCGGGACTCAAACTCGGGACCACCGCCTTTCCGGGGCAGCCGCTCTACCATCTGAGCTAACCAAGCGGCTAGCAGATGTCAGAGTGAAGTCGAATTTGTCGACAACTCGAAGCAAAGGCAAGTGTATGACGTAATAGTTCAGCGGAAATCCGCTAGGTGGAGATAAGTAATTAAAGGGAAACTGAGACATCCACCCAAATGTAGCAATTTGCTACAATGGAAACCCAACCGGGTTCCTCGAAAGAAAGCCTCGCTGTTGAAGAAAAGTTCGTCCTGTTCCGGGACTCAAACCCGGGACCACCGCCTTTCCGGGGCAGCCGCTCTACCATCTGAGCTAACCAGGCGGCTAGCAGATGGCAGGGCGAAGTCGAATTTGTCCTTTTTATTCGACTTGGACTTCTTATTCGACTTCGCAGGGCGAAGTCGAATAAGTATATCCTTGACGACAGTGAATTGCTCTAGAAAACAATAGGCAGCGTTCGCAGACACCGGCGCGACACGCGTCTTGTCTCCGAGGCCACGCGCGGACTTCTCGTCAGTGCCATTAGATGGCGCCGCGTGTCCAGAATGAAGCGCGAGCCTGGAGAGCACGCATTGTGTTACCGGCATAGAAAGACGACTCGAATGCAGTGAATTACGGTTTCACTTATCCTGCATGCATACTGGGCAGACGGTGACAAAGAAGGTCCCCGGACTGATGTATGCAGACGACATAGCACATAATGCAGGAGATTTACATGCACTTGCCAATACGTGTAGCAACGCAGCGACAACCCTAGGCCCATAGAAATTGAGAATTATGATGTTTAATCAAGACACGATTAATTAAGTGGTGTCAATTTAACAGAAAATCATACCCATAGTGGTATACATAAACGAAGAAAAGACTTACTCAAGCATCCACCAACATAAACTCAAAATAAAGGGGAAGCAGCATGCATCATTTTACTGTCATTATTATTATTATACATGATCATTATACAGCATCATTATACATCATTATACTGTCTTCGGCTGAACACAGTATAATGATGTAGAATGATGCATGCTGCTTCCCCTTTATTTTCAGTTTATGTTATTATTATTATTATATCATTATATTATATTATATATTATATTATTTTTATATATTATTATTATTATTTCAGTATATGTTATTTATTATTATTATTATTATTATTATTATTATTATTATTATTATTATTATTATTATTATTATTATTATCAATAATAAAACATAGAGCACTTTGAAGCCACAATAAATATGAGGTGCTGCGTTGAATCTGTAAAGGAGTAATGGCGCCAGCGCTGATGTTCGAAAACGCCATTGTGTGCTTACAGTCTGATATCTTACAGTCTTGGAGTGTTATACTGTCTTCGGCTGAAGATAGTATAACACTCCAAGAAAAAATGAACGAGATTCTTGCGAAACTAAAAAACTGGTTATGTTTTATTAATTTAAGCATAAACACAAGTAAAACAAAGGTGCTATTATTTAGACCGAAAAATAATCCAATAAACGATCATTTGCGTCTTACGTATGGTGATACGGAAATTGAGCTGGTAAACCATATCAATATTGTGGCAGTTACGTCTTCAAGCAATATGCTATCTAACGAACACATCGACAGTGTGCTGAAGCAGTTATCGCGCGTTGTTGGTATGACAAATAGCTGCAAATCAGTGTTGCCATTTAAAGTAAAGCTTTTACTATATAAATCACTTTTTTTATTCAATCCTCACCTATTGTTTTCTTGTATGGGGCTCCACAACTTCCACGAACTTGCAAAAATTACACCTGATGCAAAAGAAATATATCATAATACTTTTTAACTTACCGTATGATGCCCACACGGGTGAATTCTTTCATCAGGCCGGAATTTTACCCGTCCATAGCCTCTACGCTTTTAAATGAGCTGTAGTGATCAGGCGCGAAGTAAAAGAAAATCGACATTTTCTATACGACCTTTGTCATCTACAGCAAAACATTACAACGTTTCATACACGAAATAAAGAACCGTGGAAAGTGACAACCCCGAAGACAAATTATTCTGAAGATAAGTTATCCTACATAATACCTACATTACTAAATAAATATTTGAAAGCTGGTATAGATTTTCTTCAATGTACTCCGACTGAATTGCGCAAGCTGCATATGCTAGATTTTTTAATTACATTGGCCCTTTGTTCACCTTTATCTTGTTCTTGTGCTTTGTGTGATTATGAGACTAAGATATTTCTCTGTATTTCTTAAAGCAGATTTGCTGTGTGTTCCATTTAATTGAAATTGCTGTATGTTGCATTTTATTTTAATTGTCGCTGCTGACTGTTCTGTACAAAGGTAGCTGTGGGCCTTTGTCAAGGTGCCTCCACGAAGACCAGCTTTTACCTACAGCTTCCTTCATCAGTGCGATGATGAAATATAAACATTATTATTATTATTATTATTATTATTATTATTATTATTATTATTATTATTATTATTATTATTAGTATTAGTATTATTATTATTATTATTATTATTATTATTATTATTATTATTATTATTATTATTATTATTATCAATATTAAAACATAGAGCACTTTGAAGCCACGATAAATATGAGGTGCTGCGTTGAATCTGTAAAGGAGTAATGGCGCCAGCGCTGATGTTCAAAAACGCCATTGTGTGCTTACAGTCTGATATCTTGTTAGGGTTGGAAGTTAACCAAAAAGCGGTAAACCGGTAGGCTTTGGGAGCCCAAGGTAAAATCACAAATGAGGCAGCGCACGGTGACGTGCGTTGGGCCTCTTTTGAAGTCACAGGAGCGCAAAGCGAAATAAGTTTCCAAAAGAGACTCTTGAACATGGATCAAAAGAAATGGGCGGCTAAAGAGCAAAAGTATCTGTAACTAAAGAGTGAAAACACGGAGTGGAGGAAAAGGTCAAGAAAGTTGGCAACCACGCACAGGGTAAATGAATGTGTAGAAGACAACCCGGACTCACGAAAGCGAAAGCGAGAGAAACAGAGACAGTTAATCGGATGCAAAGAATGGAAACAGAAAGGCTATGGAGATATACAGTGGTCTTTCCATTTACAAGAAAGAAATTAGAAGGGAAAATCTTTACGATAACAGAAAAGGCTATGTGCTATTTGAGTATCGAACTGGTTGCCCAAAGATAAGTGCATACCGGAGCAACAAGACGAGGCATGTTTATGCTAGAGCAAAAATTTGGAGACCACTCAGCAAATGCCAATGGTATGAGTATGGATTCAACCAGTGAAAACCGCAGGCAACGTACACCTTCCAGAAGCGCTTCGATTTGAAGTGGACATAAGCATCAAGTGGTGTGCGTTTGAGATACGCAAGGGACTTTTAATGTATTGGTGGGAAAAAAGCACGCAAGAAATTGATACAATTGGGTCCGTTAGAGGCACAGGTAGCGGCACAAGGTAGGTAGAAAAGTTTTGAGGGAGAGAAAAAAGATTAAAGAGACTTACAAAAAAATGCTAGCATAAGCAGCATGTATAGCATAAGTCATTAACTCAAGCAGGCTAGGTGACTATTTGGCGCCACTCGGCTTGAAAGGGGAGGCGAAGTCATCATGATCGTTCATCATCGTGATCGTCGAAGACCGGTTGCCGCATAACGCTTTTCTCAGCGTTCGCACGCAGCAGCACGCTCTGCATTTCGAATGCCACGGCCAGGCTTCTCTGCAGTGGCGCTAGTTGGCGCCGAGTGCTCTTAGGGAAGCGCGAAAGATGAATCCCGCTGCAGTACATGACTCATACGTAACTCCTTTCGATGGTGGAATACGTTGTGGTAATTGGTATATTACTTCAATTCTAAAAGCATTACCATCGACAGAAATTGTGAGTTGGGTTCCGCCAAATTGTTTTTTGCCGCTGAGACACATTAAAATGCGGACTTCTGGGCAATATCGGTGATGTCGACATTACAGACACGTTCAAATCATCACTATTGCCCGCTTGCTGAAGTTTATCGCAACATGAGCACGAGACGCAAAAATGGTTCTGTAATTGCTTGAAGCGCTTAATTTTTATAACCTGAAAACTCGGCAAGATCCTCTGCCAGATACAAGGTAATTTGAGCAGACTTAAGTGACGCTGATCTTCATGAGCAAGGCACAAACACAAATCACCCGTGAAAGGGTCGCGCATCTCACTGATTGTAGATATTTCGTTTCGGGCACTTCTTCTAAAGGCAGAAAAAAAATTAATGCGCTTGTGTAGTTCAAACCCTGCTCAAATACTGCGCTTAATGTACCTCGAATCCTGCTCAAATTCTGCGCTTTTGTAGTTCACGTCCAGCGCTAATGCATCTCCACTAACGTGAAACGGGCGCTATAACGTAAAATGATTCCAAACTGTTTTGATTCCAATTTCTGCAATCAGCCTCCACGATTCGTCAAAACATTTTCGGGCCCCTCCCAATTTCGCCTGTGTGTCACGCGACGTCACGAAAACAGCGATAGCTCCCCATCTGATATAAGGTGTAAACACTGATTATGCATTAATAAACCGCACAGAAGAAAAATAACTATTCCTGATTCGACGCCTTTTCACCATTGAAATGCTATTTCAAAATGCTATCTCTGCTATTGGTCCAATGTTTTCTAGCTACGCCCACTTCGCCTGTCTATCACGCGATCTCACGAAACCGCGAAAACTCACCACGTCAAAGTGACGTGTACGCGAAAAAAAATGCATTAATATGCCGAACAAAACACAAAATTTTTCTGAATAGCCGCAGACTGCCCCGTTCCGAAAGGAATAGAAGATGGCTGCCCGCCGATGGCTCAGGCGCTCGCTACTCGATATTGCCGGTGAGCATGTATTTTTTTGCGCATGATAAACCATTTTTGCGTGGCAGTAAAACGTTATCGAGCCCTTTCGGCATGCATACGACATCACTCTGCCAACTCTTCCTTGCTGAGGATCCGTTTTAACGGCATTCTTATCCTTCCGTTGCACAGCCACCGCAAGCTAAGTAAGGCGAAGCGGACCAATAGGAGAAGCCGGCACCACCCTATTCATGCGGTTATCTATTTTCAGTTTGCTGACTCGGCCCCATCGAAACCCTCTCCGTTAGAGCGTGCTCCTCGCTTCTTTGCAGCCAATTAGATAAGAAAAACCGCTGAGTGTAGACAGTGTTATTGGTTTTGAAAGCGAACAAAGGTGACCTCCTATAAACGAGGAAAGTGTTTGATTGGGTTGTTCAGACAACGCTGCGTGTCACCGCCCGATTCTTGCTTTGGTGGTTACGTAAATTTGACGTCAGGAGTTTGGAATCAAAACAGTTTGTAATCATTTTACGTTATAGCGACCCTGGGGAAGTGCGATGCAATGATGCGCCGGTGTTTCACTTATGTTAGCTCGCCGTTGGTTTGAAGTACACAAGCGCGGGATTGGAGCAGGATTGGAGCTACATTAAGCACTTGATTCATATTATGCGCTTATGTAGTTCAAATCCAATGCTAATGCGGCTCCACTAACGTGAAACCCGGGAAATGCGAAGCAGTGGTGCATCGGTGTTTCCTTTATGTTGTTCTTGTGCTATTCTTGCACAAATGAGAAGGAATGGGCGGTGGCGCCCTCTCTTGCGCTGCGCTGGTACCAGATTGGCGCTTTGGAAACTCGTCAAAATCTGAAGCGATTTTCACGAGTTTCTGCTAAGTAATGCGCTTAATGCTTGATTATTCCTGTCTGTCCAATTATTCTGAATCATGTTAGTTTATTTTGAACCGGTTTTGATCAGTTCTTCACTTCTTTTGACCGAGTTTTGATATCTTGTTTTTGCGCGTGACCACGACGACATGACATCACATTAAACGCCGGCAGCCCGGGCCCTAAAGTGCTTAGCACTTAAAATGTGGCTTTTATTTTACTTTTCCTTGAAGACGAGGCTGATTGTCACAAGCCAAACCCGCTTGTTGGAGCACATGGACTATGTGTTCTTCATGTGTGGAAAGACGGGAGCGGTACTAACAAAGCCGGCAGGCTTGTGCAAGAACGGAGGGATGCGCAACATGCATCACCTGAAGACATCCGACATCAATGGCTGTAACAGGTAGGCCTTTGCATTCCACGATGAATATATCTCGTTTACGTAGGCAAACAGTCACACGTGGCGGAGTTTCTTCCAATACGCAGATATAATGACAACCGACGTGGACAGGTTATGTCAGCTCTAGTTATAGCGACCTCTAATCCAGTAATCTTTAATTCAAACACAGCGGCTTGGTTCACCTCCAAAAATAAGAACAAAGACAGGGAAATGTTAATGGCGCCTGCCCTCTTCACTGACACAGTGCCATGGAATTGTGCACCTCAACCGCGTTTCAGACGTACGCAGTTCTCGCACAGCATAAAGAAAAATATTCCCGTAACTCAGCAAATCGTTTGAAAATTTTTCCGGACAATCAGTACAAATCACCAACTGGCCCTAGACTGCACCTCTTCCTTCATGCGCAGCACGTACTAGGCTTGACAGAAATGAGATCACATCGCGAAATCTGGTAGCGTGGTCTTCTTTTCAATTTCGCAGGCTGCGGAAAAAATATCAGTGGACTTCAGTGAGTCTTTAAGCTCGGAACTGACTAAGATAGCGTCACCCTCCAACAGTGAAGACCACTATATTACAAGAACTTCTTTTCTGCAATGCAGTCAACATCGATTCGATACGCACTACAGGCAACAGTAGTGGCAGTTGAAGCCTGTGGTTGGGGCCTTGTATGACTCAGTGGAGCATTTTTTTTTTCCATTTGATTTAAAAACTGGTATACAAATCGACAAAGAAGAAAGGAAGCAAATGATGTCAACTGTCTGTCTGTACTGCTTCCGGAGGAAGATATATCACTACGAAAGTTTGCAAGGGTAACATAAACCAAGAAGCCAATGCTGACAGGACAAGACGACAGTTGAAAACAGAGTGATTAAAAAGAAAGACTAGGAAAAGTAGCAAAGAAAACATTTGCCGCAGGTCACATTGATTCCCACAACAGAAACAAGAAAACATTTAGGGCTATTTCACTTCTAAAGCAAACTAGGTGACCACAGAATTTGCGGCCCCTAAGCGATATAGGAAAAGTGAAAGTAGTCACAAATAGACTTTGCATGTATATGGCACTGAAATGTGCATTATCATCGAAGAAGAGAATATACGGGCGCATCTCTGCAACGGACGCACAGCGGACTTGGGCGACAAACGTGGCTGCGGAGAAAAGCGACACTACGACATCTAAACATTCGGACTCAACGATGCTCTTGTGCGACAGCACAACATGTGTTACAAAGATCTAGTTGGGCGACAAACGCGCCCCGCTGTTCGGCTACGCAACAGGAGTTGCTCTTACTGAAAAAATATAAGCACGTAAACAGGCGAAAGTATGCAATGAAGCTATTCACACAAAACTGGGGAAGGAAAATTCCCAGGTCTCCTTAGCTATCGTCTAAGAGACGCGAATAAGAAAACCTTGTAAAGCCTGCTCTAATTCGTCTTCATTCCCCTTAATCCCCCTAATCCACCTTAATTCACCCTAATCCTTCTTAATACACCTTAATCGACGTTAATCCATCTTAATACACTTTATTCGACCTTTACCTACCCTACTCCATGTTAATCCTTCTTCACCCATTTTAATCTACCCTAATCTGCCTTAATAGGGCTTAATACACCTTAATCCTCCTTCATCCACCATAATAGACCTTAATTCACATTAATTAACATTATTGCGCCATAATCCACCTTAATCGACCTTTATCCATCATAATGCACCTTAATCCACCCTAATACCCATAAGCCAATCAGATATGAATCAATAATATAACTTTGATCATCATTAATCATCTCTTATACACGACTGCACATGCTTTGGTTCGCTTCTGGCCTTGGGTCACGTGACTTTCTATACCTCACAATGCGACCTTGAAACAGAGATCTAAGGCGTTCGCCTTAAAATAAACAAATCAATTTAGTTTATTGATGGAACGATGCGCCTCACGGTGTATGCTTGTCGAAGTAAGGATATTTAGGTAGCGTTGGTCGTTTCGTTGCGTATATCCTTAGAAAAAAAAGCCGGTGTGCGACGAATCCGTAGTGCACATGGTGCTGCATATGGATACGCCGGGTGCGTATACTGTCTTGTGTCGAGCCATGTCGGGGGATGGCGTATAATGTCCGTTTCTGGGAAGCCTCGAGAAGAATAGCGCGCCTTCGGTGAAAGAATACCCCTAGTAATTGAAAAAAATAATCACTAAGTGCCCCAGCTTCATTGTCACGAAAAAGAAGTTAAGAAATGCACGGAAAACGGTAAGCCAAGTCATTTTGTTTAGTAGAGAATGAAAGACGCGATTAGCCAGGTCACGTCGAGGCGCAAAAACAGGTATTCATCGGCAATACAGGCATTCATCGAGGCTTGTGGAAGGCAGGCCAAAAAGAGGATGGCTTCTCAAGAGCGACGTGCGCTCCGCAATGAAATCAGGGCAGTCCGGCATCAAGTACTCAAATGTCTCACAGAAACCGCGGGAAACGCTTTACTACAAGGTGTAGCAGACAACACCTCCGCGGAACTCAACAATGGCATGTCAGTGTGCACGAAGACTCGTCTGATGCGAACACCAAAGGCCCGAATCACTATCCTCCCCAAGATCGCCGGACTACGCAGCCTCCAGTCACAGCTGAAAATGCACGAATGAAGCCGAATCTTTAGAATTACCTAATTTTGAAACACATCAGAAAAAGCTTCGCTCATACGGCTTTCTTTTCTCAATGTGTGACGTATCGGTCGCTTTAGTGGCTTCAGGATTTTCGGCGTTGTGTGTCGTCGTTGCCGATCAAAAACCAAATATGCTATACGGGAATAGGAAGCATCTAGCACGGGCATAGTGCTGATAGTTCGAAATTCCCTTCCACTTCACTTGTGCGTTGATTTCGTAGAGCACTGCTTTCATTCGCAGATGTGCTAGACTTGTGCTACCTGTTTTATTTCATTTCTTTTCTTATTATTGAAAGAAAGTGTCAGCAGGATTCAAGGGAGGATGTCTTGAAAGGAAAACTTATCCAAGACGAGAACACCGTGCCAACTAAGGTAAGCCCCTTCAGAGAATATTACTCGTTATTCCGTTCAACCAGTCATTACGCATTAAAGTCTAGTCAACGTCATATCAGTGCGCAACCGTTGACTTATCGTCGCAACTCTTCTGTGAATACTGACGTAGCTGATAACTTAATCTCTAGCCCTGCCTTACGGAGTCGGTCGCAGCCATTTGCTTTGTCATTTTCTGACGTTACTCCAGGGATGTATTTCTTTTTGATAAGTTTTTATTCCCAAGTGCTAGCGCTTTTTCTTTAGCATATGGTGTTTTGTTATGCTTTAATTGTTGCTTACGCTACTCTTTTATCTGATTTGGGCATATAGCATGTAATCAACAATGGTCGAACGAAAAATGCCTATGGAGGCAACATGTCGACAAGCAGGGCAACAGCTGGGCAAATGCTTCTTGCCACGACAAAGCAGTTGGCGCCCTCACGAAGACAAATCCCCCTGTCGAACCGTTGGCTCCAGGAACAACCCTCGTTCAATCACAGAGCGCCACGGAACCGTAACGCAATTAACTGTACCGTCTTTGTGAGCAGCCAATGTTCCCCATAGAAAAACATGGTACACCGTTTAGCGAATGCGTAGTCAGGAAACTGCCAGCAAATTTATCTTCCAGGTGTAGCACACTCACAGATTGAATGCATACGCAAATTCGGGAGACTTAAGTTGATTTGTGGGCTTGAATTTCTTACGCTAAGCGCACGTAGGTCGAACTAATGCGTTCTATTGCCCCGCTATGCCTGACCACATACGCTGTCGCTCGAATCTCGGCTTGCTCACTGATGGTTTGCCAAGATGGACCTTTGATTTCGAATGAGAATGCAATTACGGGGCGCACTCTAATTCCGACACGTAATCAAATTCACCATTTTGTCAGCTTTGATTGGCCAACAGGGCTGCCACGGCTTCTGAGATGGCTGAAAATGCCACCATAGCAAAATTGGACTACATTGCTGAATCTCACTACATCCAAAATAGCGAGCGATCCATGTTGCTCTCTTCCGACCTGGTCGCGTCTGCCCCATGGAATGACCCTGCCTTCTACGAGAAACTTATACCTTACGCGTCTCTTCTGCAGGTCTTGCGTGACGTAATCTGGAACTCGCTGAAGTCGTGCGGTATAGGCATGGTGCCTGCAATACTGTTGCTGGCGGTGAGCTCGGTGGCAGCGTCGTGGCAACTGGTGTGGATCAAGCGCTGGACGGACGCCGCCACTGTCAAAGGCGATCCAGGCGACCCCATTTGGGTTTGGGGACTCGCCGTGCTCTCGGTGGGAACGGGTAGGTACCAGAAGCTGCAATGTAATATTCCGATAGTGGTTTCTTAGGCGCCAAGGCGAATACAGTAAAAGCCACACGACGGTGTACAAGTGTGTAACGCGAATGCTCAAGCGTTAGCTGTGGTGCGGGCTAGGCGTGTTCGATCCCGATCCCAAGCTCGCCGAATTGCTTGGGAGCCTGCAAGTCCTGCTTCCTCCAATACATTTCAGCGCCGCGAAGCAGCGGAAAACGCGCGCGCCACCCCCGATTAGAGAAAGGAAAAGCAAGGCGTGACCGCGCCGCGGCAAAACGCCCACGATATTGCAGGGGCACTCGGGGGGTACCGCCGCCCATGGATGGATGGATGGATGGATGGATGGATGGACGGACGGATGGACGGACGGACGGACGGACGGACGTTTCTGCCCCATATGTTAGTACTGGTAGAAAGCAATGATTATACACTTTTCAACTACAATCGTAAGGAACCAGTCAAGATTTGGCGATGCCTGCCGTATGCACTCTAACCGAAGTTTATTCTTGTGAAAATTTCCTTCTTATGTCCAGGGTCCCCTGTGAGTAACTGACATAGATAAACGTACTCGTTTACAGACTCTAGAGGCTGATCCTGAGTTATTGTTCCCTTGCCAAACTATAGAACATTATGTTTGTCTTCTGCATACTAATCTTCAATCCCACTCTTACACTTTCTCGGTTAAGGTCCTCAATAATTTGTTGTAATTCGTCCCCATTGTTGCTGAATAGGGGAATGTCATCTACAAACCGAAGGTTGCTGAGATAATCGCCGGTGATCCTCACTCCTAAGCCTTCCCAGTCTAAGAGCTTGAATACTTCTAAGCATGCAGTGAATGGCATTGGAGAGATTGTGTCTACTTGCCTGACTACTTTTTTGATAGGTAACTTTCTTCTTGTGGAGAATCAATGTAGCTGTGGAATCTTTGTAGGCATTTCCCAAGATATTCACGTATGCCTCCTGTATTCCTTGATTACGCAATGTCTCTACGACTGCTGGTATCTCTACTGAATTAAATGCCTTTTCATAATCAATGAACTCCATAGAGAGAGGTTTATTGTACACCGCAAATTTATCGATTACCTGATTGATAACATGGATGTGATCGCTAAACTTATTAAACCCATATTGCGAACCTCGTTTTTTACGCCTCCGTTGTTTGTCGTCTACCCACTTTTCTTCCAACAAACGTCCAATCGCCTCTTACTAATCTCTATTGCGGACATGCTTACTTTGCCCCTGCTCTTGCTGAACCCAAGGGCTTCAAGGAGGCCCGAGGAGCCTAAATCGACCGCTCGATCTGCACATTCAAATAAAACATGCTCCATCGTTTCCGTAGCTTTGCCGCAGCAAGCCCATGCTTCTTCTTCCTTATTGTACCTAGCTTTAAAAGTGCGGTTTGTAAGGCATCCTGATTTCGCTCCGAAAAGAGCTTTGCTTTGAGTTATCGTAAATTGTTTCTTTCCTGATTTCATTTTTTTCTCTTAAGTATTTACTCATAGAATATTTACTCATTTTCTTTTTCTTTGCCGCCACCCAAGAGATAGTCTCAGTCTCTGTGACATTGTGCGTGATATTTTTGTAGCCATGTTATACCTCTGTCACACGGCACATGTAATGTCATTTGCAGTAAATGACATTCATGCCGTATGTTATTGCGGTCTTGCGTTCCCAAGTCTACAGGGCTAAACAAAATGACATTCGCAATTGATGGCAATGTTTATCGGCAGGCTGCTATGATAAAGAAACCTTGCAAATTAGCTTCTTCTTTACATATTTTCACTATATTACTTTACTATTTACTATACAATGGTAAAGATTGGAAGGTTATTTGAAAATATGTTACATTTAGTTTTACTTATTGATTTTGTAATTTTTTGCCAAGCTCCTGTCGTCGAGAATACACAACTCGCGCGTGCATGAGTTAGGGAAACTCATTCAATGGGCGAACGCTATTAGTTGTGAATGTCATTCACTATGCCCGTGTAGAAGCTACAAAAATGGCATTGAGACGTAACCTCATTCACTGCGAATGACATTACATGTGCCGTGTAACAGGGGTATTACTTACTATACTGGTCGCGTACTTGCTGGTAAGCTTCCTAGTTATTTTTCTCCACCGAGAATCAATGTTTTCCCTCTACAAAAATCTGAACACCTCTCCCAGTACATTTAGTTTCTTCCATTTTCCTCGGTTGTTGTTAATAAACAATTTTACTCTGAGGTTCCCCCTCTTGAAAGCTTTTCTAGTCCATATCACCATGCACAACTTCATTCGTAGTCTCCCCGTGAGCGCCTAATGCGAAGCGTCCCACTAACCTTTGGTTGCTATCGAGTCCCGATAGTATCCATGATTGCAAGCAAACAACCGCATTTCCAAATGTGAGTCCTAGAACCATTACACCTTTCCACATACCCCGGAGCACCTCGTACCGATTGTATCCCCATAGTGATCCGCGTTTCGTTATGCTCGCATTTATCTTCCGCTTTGCTGTGCAGATAAACGAAGGCATCGAAAGACGAAGGCCATATATATATATATATATATATATATATATATATATATATATATATATATATATAGTAGTCACTGCATTTTTCAATGGGCCAAGCGTATTTAGAAAAATGAGAAGCACAACTTATGTTTGTGCTTAACTTAGGTTATCTTAGGTATTTTTTACCCAACAGTCTCGGTCGGTGGACCAACCTTTTTCAAGGGAGCCGACCTTGAAAAAGGTTCGGTCCACCGACCGAAACTCTTGGGTATATAAACCTAAGATAACCGCGAAGTTGTGCTTCGCATATATATATATATATATATATATATATATATATATATATATATATATATGCCTTCGTATTTCTATACCAATGTATTTATATTATTTTGCCCTTGATATTTCCTGGCCCTGTATTGACACTGTCTGTTCACTGTTTTCATTACATACCATAAATACCTGATTCTTAGCGCTAAATTTCAGTCCCAAATTCTCGCGTTCCTGTCCACACATGTTAGTCAGATGTTGCATATGACTTTGCTTGTTAGCTAGCAGCACAATATCATCCACATAAAACAAACCTCGAAGCTGCTCATTTACTATTTTACCCGCCTGTGTGCATGAGAGATTAAACCCGACATTGCTTCCCTCCATCGTCCTTTCCATCCTTACCATGTACTTCGTAAATAGCAGCGGGGATAAACGGCACTCCTGTCCTTGTTGATATGAGCGTGCTCCTCGCGCTCTTCATCCCTTCCCGTTCAACGCAAAATGTATTTTCTAGGTAAATCTCCCTCAAAAGCTGTATACAGTAGTTGCCTAAACCTTGTCTTTCCGTTGCCCGTCGCCAACTGTCTGGTATCCGTCTATCTTTTAACGTTTTTTCTACCGCTTTCAACAGACCTTCCCTACTTTTTTGTCCTAGTTCATTAAGCACCCTAACGGGAACCTCGTCTAGCCATGTGGCTGTGCGTGTAGGAATTTCCCCTTCGAGTTTCTTCCAGCTGAAATTTGTTAGCACCAGCTCCTTTTCCATATGGTTCTCTTTCATGCACTTTTTTTTCCTCAAATACACCTCGTCCTTGCCTTGGAAAGACTCGGCTGTTATTGTCCGGATGTAATTTAAAGCCGCGTCCCCTTCCAGTTTGTTTCCATCTTCGTCAGCGATATGTTGTTGTATTGTTCCAGACTTCCCGTCTAATACATTTATGTGGTTGCGAAATATTCTAGGTACCACCTTCTTTCCTTCACGTAGTTTCGACAACCAACGTTTGCTTTCACATTTTATCTTTGCTTCAACCAGTATTTGAACCGTAGATTCTTGCTCCCGGTATATATCCCGTTTTCTGGCTACTTGATCCTGCGAAAACTGCGCTTTTTTTTTTTTGCCTCGCTGTGCTATCGTGATGCTTTCTGTCGGTCGGCGTCGCTTCTTGTATCTCCCTGGTCCACCAGCTTCTTAGTTTCTTTTTTTTTTCCTTTCCAACGAGCATGTTGTTTCTCTTTCTGTATTTCTGTCTTAATTACACTTAGAAACTCAAAATATTCGCACTCTTTGGTTGACCATTTGCCAAGTTCTTCCGTGATGCGCCAAGGGCAGCACCATCGGGGCGTATAGCAGGGAACCGGGCTTCACATCACGTGACCAAACTCGCGTTGGTGGAACACCTCCTATCTTGCTGACGGCTACGCCAAAAATGACAGCGAGAGACTAAGGATGGAGCTAAGAAAAGCTCACGCTTTAAAGATAGGACTGACAACTGAACTCTTGCTATTGTGTTTTGCTTGACGCCCAAGACACCCCGACGCATCTCTACCGACTACATCGAATTGCACTTCCACCTTTTTGTATTTTCTATCCTATACTTATACTATACTTACTATACTATACTTGTAAATTATGATGAGGTTTCCCCCATCCACAAGACAATAAACTTGAGCATTACGTTTGAATCGCCCGTATCCAATAAGAAAGACTGACTTTGGAGCAAGTAGTATTACCGCAGCATGTTCCTTTTGCAATTGTTAAAACTTTATTATATTAGAATCATTTCTATGAACGAATAATTGTTTCGATATTGTTAATTGCTTATCGCGAGTCAAAATAAAACGTGAATTTTATGAAACACAAGTTCCTTTTGTTGTCTGCCTAGTGGCGTGCAAAAATATGTGAGTGCTATTCTCTTGGCAGGTTAGCGTTAGTTTCGCCTGCTCAGTTTTTTTGTCCATCAATAAATGAATCAATCGTTTATTATTCTACATTAATACAGTTACAAAGTAATAGTAATATAGCAGGAGGTCCCAAAGAAAAAACTGTCAGGGGGACTTCCTGTTAGTACATGCATAACGATTAGCAACTCAGGTAAAAATAGAGGGAAAATGCAAATCAATATAACCAAAGTAAATAAATAAGGTTAGTTACTATTTTCGTATATTTAGGAAATTGAGGGGTAAAAGAATAGTTGATTGTTGGGCTAGTTGGTTCTGCATAACTGAACATATAACTCAGCGCAATAAAAAAGACAGACACACGAAAGGGAGAAACAAGGACAAGCGCTACTCACAACTGTTTAATGCAAAGGAAGGGGTAAAACACGCTTATAGTTGGGAAAATCTTAGGCTTTCTTCTAATTTTAGGTTATAACTTTCACGCGGTCCTATATTAATGCTGTAGTGGTACTGTCATTAGCACCATTCATGAGTAACCACACTAACAGCCGGAAATTAAAGCATTGCAACCTTCCAGTTCCATGAATTTTTCCCGAGTGTACGACCATTGTGATGAAAACTGAAGGTCATAAAAACAAGACCGGACGCTCTCACTTGGGCGTGACTCAATATACTCGCCTAGTTATTAGAGCTGTCTGGATTCCGAGGTTGTCAGTGGCGATGCTAACAGGAAGAGCGCTGTATTCCGGTGGTCCTCGGCTGTTGGTGTTGCATTTGCAGAAACTTTCATTGTACTGTTACCATGAGCAAGTTATTCGAGTAACATTACGTTCAATTTTTCTATGCCTGCACCCACAAATCGCCTCTTACGCAAGTGCCGACCGAGAATAAATTATGAAGTTAACCTCCACTATTCGCAAAGCACGCCTTCCGCAAATTTTATTATTGGCTGGCGCAGTAATCCGTACCACTTACGATTTACCAATCCGGGTGCTAAATCGAATCAGAATCAGAATGTTTTATTCATTTACAAAAATGAAGATACAGGAGGTTCCAGAGCACGAAGCTGGAAGGGGACCTCCTGTTAGTGGGGTCTTTGAGCGAGGATAGCCAGCAGAGAGCATGGTGATCAGTGATGACACTAAGTGGGCGTCCGTACAAGTATGGACGAAACTTCGCAACAGCCCACACAAGAGTGAGGCACTCGCGCTCGGTGATCTAATAATTGCGCTCGGCGGGAGATGCTCGGCTGGCATAGGCTATAACACGATCATGTCCACGCTGGCGTTGTATTAACACTGCTCCTATGCAGTGACCACTGGCATCAGTTCGAACTTCCGTTGAGGCAGACGGGTCAAACTGGGCAAAGATTGGAGGCGTAGTCCGGAGAGTAGCGAGCTGCGAGAAAGACGCGGCATGGTCAGGACCCCAAGAAAACGGGACGTCTTTCTTCAGGAGGACGGTAAGGGGACGTGCAATGGTCGCAAAATCCTTTACAGAGCGTCGGAAATAAGAGGACCGTAAGTCGATAGAAGAAAAATAGGTGGCACCGTACAGGCAGTCCAGAGCGTCATCAATGCGTGGCAAAGGGTAAACGTCCTTTTTTGTGACTTTGTTCAGGTGGCAATCATCTACACAAAAGTGCCGCGTTCCATCTTTCTTTTTGACAAGTACGACGGAAGAAGCCCAGGGACTACAGGAAGGCTCGGTAATGTCCTTTTCCAGCAACTGTTTAACTTCCTGTTGGATAACAGCTCGTTCCGACGCAGAGACACGATATGGACGTCGGTGTATAGGGGTCGCATCGCCAGTATTTAAGCGATGGGTCACGACGGACGTTCGACCTAAGGGTCGATTGTCAAAGTCAAAGATGTCCCGATAGCATTCAAGAACGCGGCAGAGTGCTTCAGCTTGAGCACGTGTAAGGTCAGCGGAAACCATCTTCTCAATGTCGACTTCACTGCCGTGAGATGACGTCATGGTATGGGCTGAGCTGTAGCTATCTTCAACTGTGAATGGCTCGACTTCATCATCCTGCACAATGCTAATTATAGCCAATGAGATTTCCTGAGGCAGGACTTGCGCGGTTAGCGCGAAATTGACAAGGGGAAGGCAGGTGCGGTTGCCAGTAATTGTCAGCACACTGTGCGGCACGATAGCACCAGGTGTAAGTATAACGGCCCGAATTGGTGCGACCTCGTAAGTGCCGTCAGGTACAGCCGGTTAGGAAAACACGTTGACGTGTGTCACAGAGTGAGGCGGTAGGCGAATAAAATCCATGCAGCTCAAATGGCTTGGCGGTGGGTCCACAGGGTCGGCAAGAAGAGGCAAGTCAAGGCGAAGTGAGCCGGCCGAACAGTCAATGAGGGCAGAATGACTGGCGAGGAAATCCAGACCGAGAATGAATTCACGAGGGCAATGCTCGATGACGGTGAAAAGAACGTCGGTGTGTCTCTCAGCAATGGTGAGTCGGGCAGAGCACATGCCAACAATCGCGACAGTCCCTCCGTCGGCGACTCATACAGCTCATTTCTGGGCAAGCGTCAGAACTTTCTGGAGCCGACGGCAAAGGGCAGCACTCTTAATGGACACATGCTCCCCGGTGTCAATCAACGCGCACAGAGGAACATTGTCAACAAGAAAATCCAAAAGATTATGGTTCGTGGGTAAGGTCAAGCGAGGATAACGTGCCAATATCGCCGATGCAGCTCCACCCCCAGAAGCTGCATTGTACAGTTTTCCGGTCGGGGGTGCTGCGGTCGGATGTTCGGAGACGGAGCACGGCGTGACGGGGGCGAACGAGGCCGGAGGAAGAAGGCATGCGGGAGTAACGGGTTCATGTCAGAGGTGTCGCAGGGTCAGATGATGGGTCAGGCATAGAAGGAGCGAAGGAAAAGGAGGTGCTAGACGGACGAGGGTGGTGATCAGAAGAAAAGCGCGTCCGAGAAGTCCAGCGGCTGCGGCAGTGGTGAGCGATATGTCCAATGCGGCGGCAGTTAAAACAGATCGGCTTGACGTCCACGGTTCGCCATTCGGACGACGGGTTGCGCTGTCCATAAGAGGAGTAAGAAGAGCGGGGTGGATACGTGCGGTAAGAAAGAGGTTCCGAGCGCACGGAACGAACGGAGTGCAGGCCGACGTTGGACAAATCTTGACGGACGACGGCTATAGATGAAGGAGATCGTCGCCGGAGAATGATCAGGTGATGGGAATGAAGGGGCCACCGGTTGTGCTGCTTCGACCACACGATGAATGATGTGCGTTAAGTGGTCACACCGCGAAGGCTGGTGGAAGAGGTCGTCACAGGATGACGTAGCAGCTGTTTTGGGAAGTCATGTGATGTGCTGGGATACGCGGCAGCTTTTAGCATGCTCGAGACGGCGGCGCTCCTTGAGGATCACATTGATGCTGGTGACGTTCGTAAACACCAGTAAATTGAAGGCGTCGTCAGCAATGCCTTTAAGGACGTGATTAACCTTATGGTCTTCCGACATGTTCGGGTCAGTCTTGGCACAAAGGGCCAAGACGTCGAGAATGTACGAGCCGTAGGACGGGGTCGACGTCTGAACACGTTCGGCAAGGACCTTCTTGGCATCGAGTTAGCGACTGAACGGATTGCCAAAAAGGTCGCGGAGCTTCTCTTTGAAGAGATCCCAGCTCGAAATCTCCTCTTCGTCCGTCTTGAACCATTCCAGTGGAGCTCCGTCGAGGTAGAAGAGAACGTTGGCAAGCATAACAGTCGGATCCCACCCGTGACTGGTGCTGACATGTGCGTATAAGCGGAGCCCGTCGTCGAGATCAGGACTGCCGACTCCAGTGAGAACACCAGGATCCCGGGGGGGGGGCGGTAACGTAGGTCGGAGCTGCAGGCGGAGACCCTAGTGTAGATCAAGTGCCAGCAGCAGGAGCCGATGTTTCATGCGGGTAGCAGGAGCGAAGCTCCATGACGGGTAGGGGAAATGTCCGCACCTCCATCAAACAATGACACGTGTAACTGATGCCCAAGGCTATTTACACTTTATTTACAGCGAAGGTAACGGAGGCCAAAATGGCGAAGCTATATCAAGCGAGAACCCGTCGTCTTCCTTCTCCTCAGTGTAGCCGCACTGTGGTGGTGGCTGCTCCCTATCACCATTAACAATATTGACGGCAGGGTAATACAAGTGAGATACACAAAATAGTAAAAGCAGAAAATACAGAAGTCACAAAAAATACAATCGAACTTCATAAATACAAAACTATATTGTTACGGTGAGGAAAACAGAAGGTCGACGAAGGAGAAGAGGTCGAAGTGGCAACAGCCTCTCTGTGTTATCAGCTGCTGTCTATCTCCTGTAAATACATTCTGTAAATAGTTTATACCCATGACATTTTGGTGAGAGGTGCGGGGTACGCGTCTTCGCCACGGAGCTCCGCAGCGGACGTCTCGCCCAGCCTGGGAACATGCATTCAGCGGCAGGCACCGCGTCTGCAGCTGCGTCGCCGATTACGCAGACCCAGTACGTTGCTCTACCTCAGCCGCAAGACCCCGACAAGTTCAACGGCCTCAATGGTGTTGACGTAGAAGAATGGTTGAAGATGTACGAGCGCATCAGCAAGGTGAGCAGGTGGGATCCGACCATAATGCTGGCCAATGTCGTGTTCTATCTCGACGGAACACCGCGAACGTGGTATTATACACACCAGGAAGAGCTCACCAGCTGGGAGTTGTTTAAAGAGAAGCTGTCCGACATTTTTGGCAATCCGGCCGGTCGACAGCTAGCCGCCAAGCAACAACTCGCCACGCGTGTCCAAACTACTACCGAATCGTACGTCTTCTACATTCAGGACGTCCTCGCCCTCTGCCATAAAATCGACACGTCAATGCCAGAGGCGGACAAGGTTGGGCACATTATCAAAGGCATCTCGGACGACGCATTCAACCTTGTGGTCTTTAGAAACCTATCGACTGTCGACGCCATCATGAAGGAATGCCGCCGGTTCGAGCAGGCGAATAGTTCCCGTATACATAGTCAGTTTATACGGCTTACCAATACTGCAGCGACCTCTTCTTGCACCGACCCAACCGGCCAATCTAGCTTGCCACCACCAAGTGAAAACGTGACCCGCATTGTGCGCCGCGAACTCGAAGCAGCGTTTCCTGTCTCACCTCAACAGACGTCTTGGACCAACACTGCTGAGACGATATCGCTGATCCAGTCCGTGGTTCTCCAGGAAATTGCTAATATGGGTCTCCCCAGCGCCTGCTCTTTGAGTGGTCCTGGCACCGGCCCTGCACCTATGCCTCGGTCCTATCGCAGTCCACCGTACAGTGCCCGTTATCCCTACAGTGCCCGGAATCCATCGGACTGGCGTACACCTGATGACAGGCCGATCTGTTTCTGCTGCGGCCGAATCGGTCACGTTTCCCGTCACTGCCGTAGCCGTTGGCCATCCCCGCCTCGAAACACTTTTTGGAATTCAAGTTCGCCCCGCAGTTCTTCACCCAGTCGCTTCTAAGACGCTTCCGACACCGCTATCTCTCCTCGCCGCTATACTCGCTCGCCTCAACGTCGCCAGCCATGTGCGCCCCAGCTTCACCGCTCGCCCTCGCCGACCTACCCAGGACAATCCCAGCTGGAAAACTAGGCAATGCGGCACCTCAGGGTAGTGCTGCAATGTCGAATTCGCCGCAAAATCCTCCTTTGGCGCTGTTTACGAAACGTAACCTTCTCGACGTCCACGTTGATGGCACACCCGTCACAGCACTCATAGATAGCGGAGCACAGATATCGATTATGACCAGCCGCCTTCGCCGCCATTTAAGGAAAATTGTTACGCCTGCCGTTACTCGGGTCGTACGAATCGCCGACGGCAGCTTGGTGGCCGTTCTGTGATTGTGTACTGCGCGCGTGAGCATTTCCGGCCGCCATACTTTCCTCCTTTTCACTGTGCTTGACCAATGCTCCCATGACCTCATACTAGGCCTCGACTTCCTCTCTGCCCATTCAGCGCTCATCGATTGTTCCTCAAGTACTGTGCGTCTTGACCTGCCTCTGCTGGACAATCCTACAACACCTCACGAAATTCGCCTGAGACCGACTGATTTTGTTCCCGTTCCACCACAGGCCTTGCAATACATCGAAATGGCGCCATCTATGCCAGTTCCCGATGGTGATTTCATCTCCGCTCCAATAACTGCCATCGTTCTCAGGAACAACGTTACCGTCCCGCATACAATACTGAGAGTCAAAGACAATCGCACCTATCTCCCTGCGGTGAATTTCGGGCTCACAAAGCAAATTCTGCCTAAAGATATTACCCTGGCTACGATCATTGCTTTAGAAGTTCACTGCGTTGAAACTTTTGCCGTCGACGCGTCCTGTGAACCTTTACGGTCTACCGATTGTACTGACCACGACATTAAGAAAATGATCACCCCGAGTCTCACGCCTGTGCAGGCTGAACAGCTCTGCAGTTTATTGCTTTCGTTGAAGGATATATTCCACCTAAACAACCGTCCCTTAGGCCAGACGTCTCTTGTCAAACACCGTTTACATACAGGCAATAATCCTCCCATTCATCGGCGACCCTAGCGAGTTTCAGCTTCGGAGCGCCAAGTCATCAAAACGGAAGTGGACAAGATTCTCGCGAAGGACATCATTGCGCCATCGTCAAGTCCCTGGGCGTCACCTGTTGTGCTAGTAAAGAAGAAGGACGGCACATGGAGATTCTGCGTCGACTACCGGCACCTCAACCGCATCACGACGAAAGACGTCTACCCACTACCTCGTATAGATGACGCCCTTGATTGCCTATACGGGGCACAGTATTTTTAATCCATCGACCTACGGTCCGGATATTGGCAAATCGCTGTGGATGATCTCGATCGGGAAAACACCGCCTTTAAAACGCCTGATGGTCTTTACCACTTCAAAGTTATGCCTTTTGGGCTCTGCAACCCTCCGGCTACCTTTGAGCGTATGATGGACTCATTGCTCCAAGGATTCAAGTGGTCGACTTGCCTCTGCTACCTAGATGATGTTATTGTGTTCTCGCCCACTTTCAGCACACACCTTGAGCGCCTTTCAGCTGTACTTGCTGTTTTTCGCAAGGCCGGTCTGCAGCTGATCTCGAAGATATGTAACTTCGGCCGCCGTGAAATAACAGTCCTTGGCCATGTCGTCAATGCGTCTGGCATCCGATCGGACCCGGAGAAAATTCGCGCCGTGAAAGATTTTCCTGTCCCACAGTCCGAAAAAGATGTCCGCAGTTTCGTGGGCCTCTGCTCCTATTTCCTTCGCTTTGTTAAAGATTTTGCCACCATAGCACGCTCTCTGACAGATCTTCTGAAGAAAAATGTGCCGTTTTCATGGGGAGACTCTCAGGCCGCCGCCTTTTCTCGCCTTACCACCATACTCACCACCCCGCCGATTCTAGGACACTTCGATACGTCAGCCCCTACAGAGGTGCGCACCGATGCCAGTGGCCACGGCGTCGGTGCCGTCTTGGCACAAGTTCAGCACGGCCGTGAACGTGTTATCGCGTACGCTAGCCGTCTTTTGTCACCTGCGGTGCGCAATTACTCTATTACCGAGCGCGAATGTTTGACACTTGTGTGGGCAGTAGCAAAATTCCGCCCCTATTTATACGGCAGGCCCTTTTCTATTGTAACGGACCACCATGTCCTCTGTTGGCTTTCCTCCTTAAAAGACCCCACAGGGAGGCTTGGACGATTGGCTTTGCGGCTACAGGAGTATTCCTATTCTCTGGTGTATAAGTCTGGTCACCTACACAATGACGCTGACTGCTTGTCCCGTTACCCTGTACCCATGCCCGCCAACGCCGACACGGATGCTTCCGCAAGTGCTCTTTCAATTTCCCAGCTTTTGGACATGGCCCAAGAGCAACGCCATGACGCTACCTTGAGGACCCTCATTGACCGAGTGCAATCTGCTCACACTGATCCATCGTTACGGTGGTTCGTTCTCAACGACGGGATATTGTACTGCCGCAATTTTCGCCCTGACGGTCCTCCCCTTCTATTTGTCGTTCCCCAACACCTCCGCTTAACCTTGCTTCAGGAGCTTCATGATGCACCTACTTCCGGACACCTTGGGGTTGCTCGCACTTACGACCGCGTGCGCCGCCGCTTCTACCGGCCCGGCCTCCCGCGCTCCGTACGGCGATACGTAGCTGCTTGCAAGTCCTGCCAACATCGGAAAAAGCCAGCAGTGCTTCCTGCCGGGTACTTACAGCCGATCGAGATTCCAACTGAGCCATTCTTCGGCGTGGGTTTGGATCTCCTTGGCCTTTTTCCTGAGCCCAGCTCCGGCAACACGTGGATCGCTGTGGCTACTGATTACGCGACGCGCTACGCCATCACTCGAGCGCTTCCCACGAGCTGCGCAACTGACGTCGCCGATTTCCTACTCCGGGATATCATTTTAGTCCATGGCGCCCCGCGACAGCTCCTTACTGACCGTGGCCGCACTTTCCTCTCCCAAGTGATCGCCGATATCCTACACTCCTGTTCTACCAAGCACAAACTCGCTACCTTCTATCATCCCCAGACCTTACTGAGCGACTTAATCGGACCATCACTGACATGCTATCGAAATATGTATCACCCGACCACAAAGACTGAGATATTGCGCTACCCTATGTCACGTTCGTGTATAATTCGTCACGCCACGATACTGCTGGGTATTCCTCCTCTTACTTGCTCTTCGGTCGTGACCCTGTATTGCCATTGGACGCTTCGCTCCCCTTGGTACGGAATTCACGCACCGAGTATGCCCGCGACGCCATCGCCCACGCTGACCATACGCGCCAGCTTGCCCGTACTCGTTTGTTGGCATCGCAGGAAACTCAAAAGCACACTTACAATTGCCGCCATCGTGAGACATACTTTGCACCAGGCTCTCTCGTACTCATTTGGTCCCCTTGCCGACGTTTGGGGCTCTCCGAGAAACTCCTTCCATGCTACAAAGGTCCTTACCGCGTTCTACGTCAAGCGACCAATCTCACTTATGAGATCATCCCAGTGACGTCCGTCGTGCCAACCGGTTCCACATCACCCGACGTCGTACACGTCTCTCGGCTTAAGCCCTATTATGCCCTTCCCGATGGCCCCGTCTGAAGCACCGGGATGGTTCTTTTTCCGCCGGGGGTTGTGTTACGGTGAGGAAAACAGACAAGGTCGACGAAGGAGAAGAGGACGAAGTGGCAACAGCCTCTCTGTGTTCTCAGCTGCTGTCTATCTCCTGTAAATACATTCTGTAAATAGTTTATACCCGTGACAATATCAATGATCTGTGCAGTATTGCTCTAACATACAAAATAATAATAGAGATTATGCTGATAGAGCAAGAACAATACAGCAACATACAAATTTTATTGACTTATACAAAGGATAACTATAGAAATGAAAAGGGCACAGAGAATACCAGTAAAGTCAAGCGTCTTATACAAGAACAACTCAGAATTTAGTGCGATGGCGTTTATGTGAGAAAGGTGAGAAGAAAGAAATGAACCACCTAATAAAACAGAAAAAAAACTTCCATTTTAAAATGAGATAACGAAGTGGTTTGTTTGATGTGAGTCGGGAGGCGATTACAAAATGATATGCTGGAAAAGAAAATTGTTTGCATGCCTGCCGTAATTAGTTAAAATTAAAGGTTAAAAGCACATTATGATTGAAAGTAAATCTAGTTGTATTATCAAATCAAATCAAATCAAATTTATTTCACATCCAATACATGATGTAGGTGGCACAGACAAAAAGCCAAAATCAATTCGGCTTGACAGGGGTCTGCGCCCCTTTCAAGATTGTGTAAAAGTAAAAAAGAAAAACAATAATTAGCAACAGCAATCAGACATTGTTAGGTAGCAGTGGCAGGAGAGAAGTCTAAATATATACAATAAAAAAAGTGTGGTTCAAGCAATGTAATACAGGGAAAATCATCGTTGTCGCAGAACTGTAAGGAATGAAGTAAGTAATCAGAAACCAAGTGAATTTAACAAGGACGGTAATGAGTGGGAGAGTAGCTGTGTTCCATAATTTGTGCGTGCGCGGGGTATGAACCAGGTTCCGTTATGACGAGTGTTGTATTTTTTAATGTTCTTGCGTAAGCTAGATAGGTGCTCAATAAAGTTACTCCCTTGCTTTCTTTCTGTGAGGTACTGTTGCAAGAGCAGTTCATTCAATAGCAAGTTTACAGGACAAACTTGAAGTTTCTTAAAAAGGGTTTCAGTGTGTGCGTCATAAGCCGAGTTGCTAAAAGCACGCAGAGCTTTTTTGTGTAGTAGAGAAAGTTAAGTAATGTTTGACCCTGTTGTGTTTCCCCGGACAAGGTGACAGTATTTAAGGTGTGAAAAAAGAGAGAGTTATACACTAATAATTTGACGGAAGTGGGCAGAAAAGAGCGTAGTTTTGCAAGGGCACCCACGATGCCTGCAAGTTAACCGCTGAGCGAATCGACATGTTTATTCCAGGTTAAATGTTCATCAAAAATGATGCCAAGGCATTTAACTGAGGAGGTTACATCCACAGTTAAGTTTCCAATTAATATACGGTCAGTAATATTAGCCCTAGAATTATTAGGTTAAAATGGAATGGCTTTCGTTTTGTTTGTGTTAATGGTTAATGAGTTTACGGCACACCATGTATTAAGCTTATTTATTGCTGAATTTGCGCAAGTCACCAGTTCACTACAGCTAGCAGACCTAAATAATAAGGTGGTATCGTCGGCATAAATAATATATTTAGCCGCTGAAGTAATGTTTGTTATCTCGATAATATAAACATTAAATAATAGCGGCCCAAGAATGCTCCCCTGAGGCACCCCACTTGTTACTAATTTAAGAACTGATGTACGATTTCCTATTACAACCACTTGACATCGGTACTCCAGATAGCTCTTTACTATACTTAAAAATACGCCTCTAAAGCCATAGGTTTCGAGTTTTCCAATTAGTGTTTCATGGTTAATACGATCGAAGGCCTTGCAAAAGTCTATGAACACCCCTAGTGTTAATAACTTTTGTTCAAATGCGTTAAGTATAAATTATTTTTGGGTTAAGAGTGCCTGTTCAGTTGAACGTCATTTCCTGAAGCTAAATTGCTCGTCGGTAAGGATGTGGTGTTTTTCACAAAACGAAAGCATTCTAACGTTAATCAATTTTTCAATACATTTAGAAAAGACCGGTAGGATCGATATAGGACTGTAATTGGATAATAGGTTATTATCACCGCCTTTAAAAATAACAGTAACTTTCGCTACTTGCAGTGCTTTTGGAAATGTACCATTTAAAAATGCGAGGTTAAAAACATGCTCTAATACCGGGGAGATAATATCTAGGACATATTTAGCAAGGCGAACTTACAAGCCATCAACATCAGTGCTTCTGCTGTTCCGAAAAGTCATGAATGCATTAGATATCTCCTGAGCACTGGTAGGTGTTAGAAATGCACTGACAGGATTATTAGATCTAAGATGGTCTAAGCTAGCAGGATGATGAGGGCTGTTTATAGGAGAAGTGAAGTAATCATTAAACGAATTTGCTAATGAAGAACCTGACATTGGTGTGCCATTTAGATTTATTTCATGAGACTGTGGCGCATTCCGGTTTACTCTCCCTAGCACGCCATTTAGCCTTTGCCAGGCGAGGTCATTCCGTTTCATTATCTGTGGATTAAATACATTGTGCATATAATTCTTTTTAGCCTCTCTGAGCGTATGCGTCAATTTGTTTCTGAAAGATTTAAAATTCTTGAAGTCATTTGCGTCTCTCGTTTGCAAAAAGTTACTATACAGTCTATCTTTTTGTTTTATTTGGGATAGAAGGCTCTTTGCAATCCAAGGTTTTCATACTTTTCTGTTGCATGTTATCGTTTTATTTGGAAAATGTTTGATGTAAGGGGATTTAAACAGATGTAAAAAGGAGTTATAGGCTAAACCAGGATCAATCTCATTGTATATTTCCGACCAGTCTATGTTCAGTACATCGCTTCGAAATTGTTCTAGTGAAATCGGATTGATATCTTGAAATGAGATTGGTTCTTCTTTATCGGATAAGCGACATGGTTTATGTAGGTCAGAGATAAGAAAGATTGGGAGGTGATCACTGATTTGTACGCCAATTACGCCCGAAAGCAAACTGGACGTGGGGTTGTTTATGATGAGGACGTTATCTTTAAGAAGTTTGAATGCGCTTAATATGCTACATGGCAAGAGGTTATTAAGAGATCGATACCAAATGATAACAAGATGAAATTTGTACAGTTGAGCAATTGTTAATATTCGGTAATTGCGAAGTAGTTGAGAGGCACTGCAACGGAATGAACTGAAGCTGAGAATCCTGATTGCTTGGCTTTGTATGTGCTGTAATGGGGTTACACGCGTAGGATGTGTACCACCCCATGTCGCAATAAAGTATGTCGAATTAACACCGAAAGCGGTGTTCATCGAATATCCTCATCAGTATACCAGAACAATGCCATTTGCGCAAATTTGAACACCAACAGTCGACGTACAAAGCAGTACCCCTTCTTCCTGTTAGAGTGGCCGGCGACCTTCTAAAAAATCTTGCGGACTTCTCAGCGCAGACATCTCCTGCCTAGTTAAAAATGCCACATTAAACGATGAGCAAAACGAGAACAAGGTGAGAGCAGGAGCCAACGTTCTGACAAGTGGACTTGCCTTTTTGAAGGCGACATATCTTCTCCTCGGCACAGTATATATAGGCACGGTTCTTCTAAACGGGATGGAGGGTAAGGCGGGTGGGTGAAGAAACGACCGAAGGTGTGTTGGCGGCGAGGGTGAAAAATTGAAAAGAAAGGTGTGCTACGCAACGTCGGTGGCGGAATGTGAGGTAGCGCCGTGTGTCAGCCTTTTGATGTGTCACTGTAGGTTCTTTTCGGGGAAGGGGCCTGAACATGGGGGGGGGGGGGGAATTATCTGCTGTGAACTATCGTCTCTCTGAAAGCGAGAATAAAAGTAGCAGCAGAAAACGGTGCTCGTGGGAAAACGCTGAATATATAAATAAAAAAAAATGTCACAGTTTCGGCCTAAGGGCGATGCAATGAATGCGATAGCAACACAGCAATGTCGTACGAAGTAAGGTGAGCGGCTTTGGTAGCAAAATGCAGCAGCACCAGCAACGCGCAGAACTGTTGTCGACGCCGTCGGCGTTTTGCCCGCGTTCGCACTGAACTCGCGTGGCGTTTATATATAAATACGCATTTGGTGCCGCAGCTAAACATCTCCTCCCCTCGCTCTCTTTCTCCTGTCCCCCCACAGCCGTTTTCGCGACAAAAAAGTCGCGTTTTCTCTCTATATATGGAAAGGAGGAAAGAGACGCTTAATTCTGCAGCCCTTCAGGGAGCACGGCGCAGAACGCGCGTTTGCTCTTCGACGTGCGTTCGTTCCCTGTGAAAGCGCGCGTCCCTCGCGCCCTTTCACTCGCGCATACAGCGTCCGGAGCGCGGCGGCGATTTCATCGCCGTTGACGTCATACGGAACCTCACGGCGACGGCGACGGCGACGGCGACGCCGACGGCAGAAATCCGCTTTGGAGTGTCCATATAATTGCTATCGCAATAAAATGAAAGGAACGAATGAAAGAAATGGGAGGTGGATAGGTTGGAATATTATTGACAACGCAATGGCCAATATATAAACTAAGCGAGCCAATGAAAAATAACTAAGTGCTGTTGCCTATAGCTTCAAGTTTAGCATAGCCAATATATTATTGCGATAGCAATTATATGGACACTCAAAAGCAGATTTCTGCCGTCGGCGTCGCCGTCGCCGTCGCCGTGAGGTTCCGTATGACGTCAATGGAGATGAAATCGTCGCCGCGCGCCGCCGAACGCTGTATGTGCGAGTGAAAGGGCGCGAGGGACGCGCTCTTTCACGGGGAGTGAACGCACGGCGGAGAACAAACGCGCGTTCTGCGCCGTGCTTCCTTAAGGGCTGCAGAAGTAGGCGTCTCTTTCCTCCTTTACAATCACCATATATGTAGAGCAAACGCGCCTTCTTCTCACGCACGAAAGGTCGCAGGGGGGGGGGGGGGGAGGGAAGGGAGGCGACGTTTAGCTGCGGCACCAAGTGCCTATTTATATCAGAGGCTCCGGCAACAGTCACCAACGCCGCAGGCATTTTCAGCGAACGCGGGCAAAACGCCGACGGCCTCGACAACAGTTCTGCGCGTTGCCGGTTCTGCTGCATGTCCAAGTTTATACAGCTGATAAAGCTGCTATCATTACTCCGTATAGCTCTCTTCAAATTTGCTATCGCAATTGATGCTTCGCCTTTCAGGTGAAACTGCGACAACTTTTTATAAAGCTTCCTTTGAAATGTTTAAGCGTATTGGTTGCATCTCTTAAACTTGTATGTATATACTGCACCGAGGAGAGCATATGCCTTCTTGACCAAAACAAGTCCACTTGTCGAAACGTTGGCTCCTGCTCTCACCTTGTTCTTGTCTTGCTCGTCGTCTTGAATTTGCATCTCCCGCCTTACCCTCATTAAACGGTGTCATACGTTGGTGCATCCTATGCCTACAGTTGCTTTCAACAAGAATTTCTCGTATTTATTTCACAGGCAAATCACTTGCTCCCATGCTACGAGGTTATTTGTTCCCATGTTCACTACTTCGTTTGTTTCACAAATTGAGTGGAATTTTCAAGCTGGCCTCTCGCGTGCTTAGAACTCTATACTCACCGGCCGTGTCTTGTCCACTGCAGTACTGTCACGGGCGGCCGGCAACGTGCTGGTGGCGGTGGGTGCCAACCGGCTGTCACGACTTCTCCACCGCGACATGCTCGACCGAGTGCTGCACAGCCCCGTCGCTTTCTTTGACTCGACTCCACGCGGACGCATACTGAACCGGTTCACGGCCGACGCGAGCACTCTGGACACCCGGCTCGCATCGTACTCGCGCCAAACGGTGCAGAACATCCTGCTGGCCATCGCCCGCGTCGCCGCCATTGGCACCGAGCGAGTGGCCGTGCTTGGCATCAGCGCAGTCGTCGCTGCTGTCTTTGCATTCGGCATGGTCTGTGTATTCCTTGCACCGCTGATCTTGGGCCTTGCTATTGCAGAGATCAACCGTACGTGTATCCCGCCATAGAATTTCCTAGAGCCCTGTTTTCCGTGTGAACTGACATAAAGCCATGTAGTGGCGCTAGTACTCAAGTGATATGGCAAGCGAGATATGAAGGGGCAAAGGATAAAGCAGACATGTAACGAGCATTTATGGAATGGTGACACATGAGAAGAAAAAAAAAACATGACTTGGAGTAGCGCACCTATGGACAGGTAATGATAGCACAGATAAAAAAAGAATTGATTGATTGCATTACAAAAATAATAATGAGTTCAAAAAATCGGGCCAGGTTGCGTTAGTTGCCATTACCATGCTGGTGGTATTGTTGTAACCGATAGCGGAAACCCCGTAAGTTGTGCAATAAGAAAATAAAGCAGGCTATAGAAGAGCGTGAGCAGGCGTCTAGGGATCGTCGAGAAGCTAAAAAAAATGTGGTTGATCCCTCTTATATAGGAATCGGTATAGAACACGAAAGTGAAACGTGTCTTCACAGAAGTAGTGTAATGTTTATTGCACATTGATATATAATGTCTATTGGTGTTTTGTGGCTAAAGCGCCCTTAGGCGTTGATGCACCCACGCTGACGCCTGGTGGCACGTCTCCTCCATCACGACTACCAACGTCGATGACCATGAGCAACCGTCGTGCATATGGAAGCTGCACTACGCTGCACACGCTAGCACAAGGCGAAGGACGAAGCACGTAACTGACACACTAATACAACGCGCAAGACAAAGCACGTAACTGAATCGTCACCGAGTCAAATCAGCGCGTACAGCGCGTCGTAATTGCAGCCTCCGCGATCAACTTCAGAAACATTTTCAGAGCTAATTGCGGAGGCCACGCTCCGCTGTGCTGAGTACGGTGAACGCCACCTAGTAGTGCTTCTGCGAGAACGCGTTGGTAGTGCTTCTTGATGCCAGCGTCCCTTCGAATGCTGGCATCGAGGCGTCGTAGTGCTGAGACCACCGAAGCGTTCACTGTCGGTGCGCGTTAGTGTCATAATGCAGTACTTCTCTTTTCTGCTCGTAGGCGGCGGCACCGCCCCGAGCAAGAGCGCGGGTACACGGAGGAGTGTTAGATATATAAGGCGCGTCTGTGTAGCTCTCTGCAAATGCGTTTGTGGCGCAATGGGTTAAACGCTCGGCGATCTATCGTCGCGGACCGAGAGGTCGTGGGTTCGATTTCCAAATTTTGCATGTTTGTGGAACTTTTTCTTCTGGTTTCTTTCTTTGTATTATGTTCGTGTATGTTCGTGTGACGTATTTCCGTGACGGAAATACGTCAGTGAAGTCTTGGTGGACCCCGGCATAAAACACTTTCGTGTTAAAATTTGGGATAACACTAAGAACAGGTGGTCCTTAAATGAAAAAAAATATCGAGAAAACAAAATGGAGGCGAGTGAGCTCGTGCAAGAGAACATTAAATGCGTAAGTGAATGTTGGGTCCCTAAAATTCGCAAAAGAGACAAAGGCGCTCCAAAAAGATTCTGGAACTATGTAAGAGCACTCGCGGTTCTAACTAAATAATAATTCGCAAACGGCGATAAGTAATGAAGACGGTAACATCTTCAAAGGAGACCATGCACTGGGGTACATCAGAAACGTTATTATATGGATAACTTCGACACAAAAAGAAAGCGTAGTTCAGACCCAAACAGATTGAGCAACAACAGAGATCAAAGCTTAGCAGAGAAACGTTTTTGCTGGGAAAAAATGCAGAAGAAAATGTTATTAACAGGGCTGCAGAGTCCGATGAAATCCCAATGCAGCTCATCAAGCATCTGAATCCAAAAAGCAAGGCACTGCTTACTAATGCCATAGAGCAAGTGATTAAAGCGAAGAAAAATTCCTGTTGGACAGCTTGACAGCAAGATGGACCTCATCTACAAAGGTAAAAGTGATAAGGATAAGACGAGCTCGTGCAGGCCAGTTACAGTAGCGTCGGTGATATACAGAATGGCAATGCAAGCCATGGAATAAAACTGTCGAAGTGAGTGGAGAAAAAGGATGTACTGGGGGAAATAAAGAATGGTTTCGGACAAGGCAGATGCTTAGAGGATAATATATTTATATTTACTCAGTGCACAGGGGTTTCAGTAGCTGAGAATACACAAACGTATAGAGGGAATTGTGGAATATTCTCAAGCACGAAGACATAGATGACGATTTCGTGGAGGTGCTGAGGGATATATACAGAGACAACCAAGTAAACATTGTATGGGAGGATAGAAAATGCAATGAAGTACTAGAAATTCACGAAATACTGAAACATGGATGTCCTTTGTCTCCGTTCACGCTTTATGTTAAGGGCAAACAAAGACGACTGGACGAACAGTGAATTGGGTCCCATGCGTAATGGGAAATGACGCAACAGTATTTCCCTGGACTGATGTATGCGGACCGCGTAGTGCTGCTAGCGGACAATGCAAGAGATCTACAGAAACTTGCGAATATCTGTGGCAACGCAGCAACAAATCTATAGGCCTTAATTTTAGCACAGAGAAAGCAGGAAATATGGTTTTTTAATGCAGATAGGAGTGATTCCATTGTGTCAATTCAACAACAAGTCGTACCCAAAGTCAAGCAATATAAGTACCTCGGCATATGCATACATGAAGGAAAGACTTACTGAAGCCCCCACCAATATATATATATATATATATATATATATATTGTGAAACGCCGACCGATGCGATGCCTTTATTTCCGAGCAGCCGAAAGAGGCAGAGACGAAGCACCGCACGAGACAAAAGATGATGATGAGTCGTATGTACAGATGACGACGACGATATGCACAAATAGCGCTCACTCAAGATGATGAGTCATTTGTACAGATGACGACGACGATATGCGCAAACTGCGCTCACACTAAATTCCCCCCCTTCAGGAAAGCGGTCAGCAAGACCGCAAGCTAGAAAGGGTAGGTACGGCGAATGTAGGGTTTCAGGCGAGATACGTGAACGATTTCCGTAGTGTGGCTGCGGCGGTCAGTAGCTGAGCTGACAGGAGTGAAGCAGTAGCTAATGGCCGAAGTTCTTTGAAAAATGGTGCAGGCGCCGATATATCTTTGGAAACATTTTTCACAGAGCCCCAGTGCGCGAAGAGGTGTCCACAAAATAACTTCGTCGATTGGGCCCACAATTTCGAAGGGGGTAGACGGGCATGGTAGAGGCTGCAGAGGACCAGCTGGAAGGGATGTCGAGTGTTTTCTGTGTTGGCATGACGCGCAGGATCCAACGTATTTGGCGACAGAGGTGGAAAGGCCTGGCCAGAAACAACGCGTTTTGATGTGGTCGTAGATCTTATGAAAGCCCAAGTGGACAGCCGTCGCGTCGTCGTGAAATGGTTCTAATACTTGGAGTCGAAGTGAACGAGGTATGACTGGTACCCATCGGTTACCGGAAGGATGGTAGATTGATCGAAATAACGCTGCACCTTGAAGCTTTAAACGCGAAAGTTGTCGTCTTAAGCGACTGTTGGGGGTTCGTGCCAAGCCAGTAAGTCGGTCGATCAGCGTACGGCAGTATGGGTCAGTACGTTGGAGTGAGAGGAGGTCAGTAGACGGAAGAAAGTCAACTGACGCAACCGACTGTACCGGGCTACTGGGCGTGTGCTGAGACGTGTGGCTAGATGGTGACATGCAGAGCGATAGTGAAGCATGGGCGTTTGTAGACAGCGGGCAGCGCGACAAAGCGTCGTCATCTTGGTGTTGTTTGCCGGACCTGTACGTGACAGTGAAGTCATATTCATGCAAGCGCAGTACCCAACGGTACTGTATTCAGCACACGATGGCGAGGTATTCCTGTTCTGTAATTGTGTAGTTGCGTTGAGCAGGAGAAAGAGCACGATTTCCATAAGCCACGACTTGCTCTTCAGACTTGAGATTCCGCTGCAGCAGGACAGCGCCAATTCCATGCCCACTGGCATCAGTGTGTAGAATAGTAGGGGCGGTTGCATGGAAATGACGGAGCACGGACCCTGACGTGAGAACTCGTTTGAGGGTCTGGAAGGCGGCTTCAAAGTCATCCGGCCACACAAAGGACGCGCTCGAAGTCAGAAGTTTGTGTCAGAAGCCCTTTTCCTACGACACCTTCATGAGTGTCGTAGGAAAAGGGCCGAAGTGCTCTTAGAAACCAGAGTACAACTACCGAATGAGAACATCGTGATCTTCGCGAAGATAACTCGCCTCTTCCGCCAGAAAGTTAGGTTCTTGATGCGGGGTGTGAAAGAACTATTCGCCGGATGGATATGCAACCCGCCCAAGACTGTCGCAGAATTTGTTTCGGAGGCCATAACGATTGAGAAGACGCCCTAAATGCGTGCCAGGCGATACAATTAACCGCCATGCACTAAGAAAAACGACGCCGAAGCTCAAGCGCTAGGTGCCGACGACCTGCGTGAGACGATCACAGCGGTCGTGCGGGAATAGCTGCCCAAGGTCGCAGCCTCAGGTAGCCTCGATCGCTGACAGAAGAGGTTCAGCGGTCACTGGAAGTACCAGAAGTTCCAGCATTGCCTCAACCACGGCCGGAAGCTACGCCTCCGTCTCCCGCCGTCAAGGTCCACCTCTGCACCCATCCGCCTCCGCACCCTGGCGCGGGTGCGGAGGCGGACCTCGGCGACATCAGTCCAACCCTACCCATGAGTAAGCAACAACAGATGGAAAGTCTTCTCGGACGATACAAAGACTGATTTTAGGCGTCATCGACGAGGATTTGACAAACACCAGTGGCCAAGCATCGCTTAATAACCGAAGAGTACGCTCGACCACTCCACCAGAGCCCCTACCGAGTTTCGACGCGAGAACGTTAAGCTATAAGTCAACAAGTCGATGAAATGCTGTGAGACGACATCACCCAACCGTTGAAGAGCCCGTGGGCACCTCCTGCAGCCTTGGTGAAGAAAAAGTACGGAACCATACGTTTCTGCGTCGTTTATCGTCGGTTGAACTACTAAGTGGTTCGTTATGAGAAAATGAAATTTTATGTTGGCGCTATCTTCTGCAGCCCTGGAGGGAGCACGGCTAAGTGCCAGTCAGCTGAACAAGATCACGAAGAAGAACGTATACTCCCTCCCATAGATAGACGATGGATTGGATCGGCTCTGCAACGCTAAATACTTCTCGTCGTTGGCTACTGGCAAATATAAGTTGACGAGAGGGATAGCGAAAAGACCGCCTCCATCACGCCAGACGGCCTCTATGAGTTCAAGGTGAAGCCATTCGAAGTGTGCTCGGCGCCTGCAACGTTCCAGCGCGTGATGGACACGGTGTTAGCAGGTTTGAAGTGGCAGACCTGTCTTGTTTACCTGGATGACGCCGGCATCCTCGCCGGAAATTTAGATGATCACCTTAGGCGGCATGAGACAGTATTTATTTATTTATTTCAATACCTTCAAGGCCTAGGGGGCCGTTACAGAAGGGAGTGGTATATAAAAAGTAAAAAGATATAATTCAGCAAAAATAAAGCAAATGGTATCCAGCAACAAAAAAAAAAAAAAAAACGTATGTTTAAGCGAAATACAAGATCACATCGGCAACAACGCAGATTAGGCAAATACACTATTTTCTACGGCAGTTTTAAAAAAAACGTGTCAGCAACAAAAAATAACAGCAACATAGGCGGGTAGTCTGGTTCCAATGCTGGCCGTCTTTGGCGCAAAAGAAAACAATATTGTGTACATAAAAGGAAACACTATCGTATACAGAAGCGAAAAAGTAAGTATAGGTGAAATGCAAATCAGATTAGGAACAAGACAGATTAAGCGAACACATTGTTTTCAGCGGCAGTTTTAAATAAACACGTGTCAGATATATCGGCAACAGAGGTGGTTCCAATCGCTAGCCGTCTTTGGCACAAAAGAGTTAAAGTGCGCATTAGTCCGGCAATATGGAATGCGTACCTTATGGCGATGATCTGTGCGAGGTGATATGAATGATGGCTCAGAAAGAAGATCCCCTTTTAGCTGATGATTGTGATAATAAATCTTGTGAAAGATTAGCATTCGCAAAAGTTTTCTACGAAGAGAAAGACTAGGAAGGTTCAAGGTACTTTCCATTGCAGTTACTCTAGCAGTGCGGGAGAAGTTCCACAATATAAAACAAGCACTGCAATTCTGTACGGATTCTAATTGATTAGTAAGGATTTCGAGGCCCGATTCCCACACAGAGCACGCACACTCTAATTTTGATCGCACTAGGATTTTGTACAGCCAACCGCTCAGCTTTAATGAAGATGGAGCCATAGAAAAATTACGCCCCAAGTAACCAAGCCTGCGGTTAGCATTGTTAACAATATAATCAATATGCGGCTGCCATGAAAGATTAGCAGTTATATAAAGCCTAAATAGTTGTAAGTTGTCACGTGTTCAAATACAGAGCCTGAAATATAACAGGCACTAGGATTCGCAATGGCAGACCTGTGTGAAACACGCATAACCTTACATTTATTAGTATTCAATTTCATGAGCCAAGTGTTCCACCAACTAAATACTTTATCTAAATCACATTGAAGTATGGGCGGGTCTGAAGCAGAAGTTATTACTCGGTAAATGACGCAGTCATCTGCGAAAAGCCTGATTGTGGAGTTAATAGAATTTGGTAAATCATTAATATTGTTACGGGGAGAATATATATAGAATGGATATATTTACAGGGTAAGGCGCACAACGCTGCAGCAATCGTTCAGGGGAGCGCGTGCACACCAGAAAAACCACCCGTCGTCGTCGTCATCGTCCAAGCACCGACCACAGGATCGCCGCTCGTGACATTACCCGCCGGCGGCAGAAGCACCGTCCCGGTGCAATTAAGGCCCGGGCCGAGAGTGGTACGGTTTAAGACGCGAGACATGGACTATGTCACTCGCGATTCTTGCAGAGGCCGACGTAGGATTTAGCGGAGCGATTTCATAGGTCACATTAGTGACTTTGCGTACGACGCGGTAAGGGCCAGCATAACGGGAGAGAAGTTTTTCGCATAGGCCAACGCGACGTGACGGGAACCACAGCAAGACGAGCGATCCTGGAGGGAAGTTCACCTCCCGGTGTCGGCGGTCATAGAGACATTTTTGTTTGACCTGTGAAGCCGACAAGCGATCGCGGGCAACCTGACGGGTGATGTCAGCACGGGCAAGAGCATCACGAGCATAGGCAGAGGATGTGTCTGCGTGAGCATGAAGTATGGTGTCCATAGGTAATGGTGGGTCGTAGCCAAACAGTAGATAAAAAGGTGAATAGCCAGCTGTGTCGTGACGAGAAGAGTTGTAGGCGAAGGTCACAAAAGGCAAGTTAATGTCCCAGTCTCGGTGGTCCTCAGACACGTACATAGCAAGCATATCTGTGAGAGTACGGTTGAGGCGTTCAGTAAGGCCGTTTGTCTGTGGATGGTACGCAGTGGTGAACTTCTGATTGGTCTTGCAAGAACGAAGAATGTCGTCGACCACTTTAGACAGGAAGCAGCGGCCGCGGTCCGCGATTAACTGACGAGGAGCACCGTGGCGCAGGATGACGTCGTGAAGAAGGAAATCGGCTACATCAGTAGCACAGCTGGTGGGAAGCACTCGTGTAACAGCGTACCGCGTTGCGTAGTCAGTAGCGACTGCAACCCATCTATTGCCAGTGGTTGACATGGGAAAAGGCCCTAGAAGATCGAGTCCCACCCGGAAAAATGGTTCATCAGGGATGTCGAGGGGCTGAAGGCTGCCAGCAGGCAGTAGGGCAGGAGTCTTGCGTCGCTGGCAGTGGTCACAAGCCGCAACGTACTGTCGCACAGAACGGTAGAGACCAGGCCAAAAGAAGCGCCTACGGATGCGATCATACGTGCGTGACACGCCTAGGTGTCCGGCCGTCGGTGCATCGTGAAGCTGGCGCAAAACAGTAGAGCGAAGATGCGCGGGGACAACAAGCAAGAGCTCAGCGCCGTCAGGCCGGGCGTTGTAGCGGTGTAAGGTGTCATTGTGGAGCGCAAACATCCGTAGGGAAGGGTCAGGGTTTGGTGAGTTGAGACCGTCTATAATAGGCCGCAAAGATGAGTCGCGGCGCTGTTCGTCAGCTATGTGGACGAAGTCTGTAATGGCCAGAACAAAGGTGTCAGATCCATCTTCCAGTGTATCAGGGGGATCGACCGGGTATCGTGACAAGCAGTCAGCGTCTTGGTGAAGCCGTCCAGATTTGTAGAAAACAGAAAATGAGTACTCTTGCAAGCGGAGTGCCCAACGGCCAAGGCGACCAGTGGGATCCTTGAGCGAGGAGAGCCAGCAAAGCGCATGGTGGTCTGTAATAACTGAAAAGTGCCTGCCATACAGGTACAGACGGAATTTTGCGATGGCCCAGACGAGTGCTAAGCACTCGCGTTCTGTGATAGAGTAATTTTGCTCCTATGGCGACAGAAGGCGGCTTGCATAGGCGACCACGCGGTGGAGGCCATGCTGCTGTTGTGCAAGGACGGCGCCTATACCGTGGCCACTGGCGTCGGTACGAACGTCCGTGCTGGCTGACGGGTCCAAATGTGCTAGAACAGGTGAGTTCGTTAGGATGGCAACGAGCGATGAAAAGGCGTCCGCTTGGTCACGACCCCAAGTGAAAACGACGTCCTTCTTGAGTAGGCCAGTTAGAGGGCGGGCCACTTCCGCGAAGTTCTGGACAAAACGACGGAAGTATGAACACAGGCCAAGAAAACTGCGGACGTCCTTGGCCGACCGTGGAGTAGGGAACTGACTAACCGCGCGGACTTTGTCAGGGTCTGGCTGCACGCCTGCAGCGTCAACAAGGTGGCCGAGAACGCAGATTTGACGGTGCCCAAAGCGACATTTCGACGAGTTAAGCTGAAGACGAGCTCGGCGAAAAACATCAAGGACGGTGGACAGGCGAGTGAGATGGTTTTCAAACGTAGTCGAAAAAACGATAACATCGTCCAGGTAGCAAAGGCATATGGACCACTTGATGCCTCGAAGAAGACAGTCCATCATGCGCTCGAAAGTAGCAGGGGCGTTACATAGGCCAAAAGGCATCACTTTAAATTGATAGAGGCCATCAGGAGTCACGAAGGCGGTCTTCTCGCGGTCTTGGTCGTCCACAGCGATTTGCCAGTATCCTGAGCGCACGTCGATGGAAGAGAAATATCTGGCGCCGTGCAAGCAGTCCAGTGCGTCATCAATACGCGGGAGAGGATACACATCCTTCTTGGTAATCTGATTAAGGTGGCGGTTGTCTACACAGAATCTCCAGCTATTGTCCTTCTTTTTCACGAGTACGACGGGAGAGGCCCAAGGACTGCATGAGGGTTCAATTATGCCTTTGCCCAGCATTTTCTCCACTTCCTGTTGATGACAGCACGCTCCGGAGCTGACACACGGTAAGGCCGTCGGTGAATAGGACTCGCATCGCCGGTATGAATGCGATGGGTGACGACGGAAGTCTGGCCCAAAGGACGGTCGCCAAAGTCAAAGATATCCTGGTAGGAAACCAGCACGCCGCGAAGGGCAGCGGACTGTGCCGGAGCGAGGTCTCCTGATATCATGCGGGCGAAGTGGTCGCAGGACGAACCTGACTGCGATGACGGCGGTGAAAAATCCGGTGGAGGTTCTGTGGTCAAGGCAGAAACCGTGTGGCCGGCCAATGGGGTCAGATGAGCGAGTGATATGCCACGAGGAAGAACTTGCGTCGAGTAGCCAAAATTGAGGATGGGAAAGGCGGTGCCGTTGTTTCTAACTGTCACCACCGTATAGGGTAGCGCGACGTTGCGTGTCATGGCGACCTCAGGAATAGGGCAGGCAACGTAGTCGCCGTCGGGTAGGGGCGGAAAGGCTGACAGCTGGACGTATATTGCGGCTTGCGTAGGCAGTCGAAGAAACTTGACGGAGCGTAGGCGGGGTGGGCCGGCATCAACGTTGTAGGGGCACGAAGGAAGTTCTAGCCGGAGAAGGCCCGCGGAGCAGTCGATAAGGGCAGCGTGTGTGGACAGAAAGTCGATTCCCAAGATGAGGTCATGGGGGCACTGTTCTAGAACAGCAAAAAGAACAGATGTGTGGCGACCAGAAATAGAGATGCGTGCAGTGCACATGCCAAGTACGGCAGGTGTACTCCCGTCGGCTACTCGGACAGTAGGTGATGTCGCGGGCGTCAGGACTTTCTGGAGGCGGCGCCGGAGGCTCGAGCTCATTACAGAAATTTGTGCGCCGGTATCAACAAGAGCGGTAACTGCCACACCATCAACCAGAACTTCAAGAAGGTTGCATCGGGTAGAAGGGACAATCAGAGGATTTTCAGGCCGGGTCGTAAATGCAGCGTCACCTCCGGGGGCTGCACTGGCTAGTTTTCCGAGAGGCGGCCAAAGGGAGACCGAGAGCGGCGAGGTAATGGTATTCAGGTAATATCAGGAACAGTAACGGCCCCAGCACCGAACCTTGAGGCACGCCTGAATTAACATAACATGGTGAAGAATCAGCGTTATTAGCAGTTACGAAATTAGTTCTATTACGCAAAAAGCTCTTGATCCATAAAAGAATGTTAGGGTCAATATTCAGTTTGCTGAGCTTCAAACAAAGTAGTTGGTGATTAACAAGGTCAAATGCTTTCCGAAAATTTAAGAATATACAGTCAATGAAAAGCCCCTTGTCTAATGCGTCAGACAAGTCGCGGGTGAATGAAATGAGCTGCGTCTCACACGAGAAGAAGGTTTAACGAAAGGCATGCTGATGAGGGAAAAAAAACTAATTATTTTCAAGGAATTTAACCAGATTAGAATATATGACGTGTTCAAACATTTTACATGGGATGCTCGTTAACGATATGGGTCTGTAGTTTGTGGTGCAAGAGTATCACCTGACTAGAATATTGGTACCACGGGTAACACTTTCCAGTATGCGGGCAACTGTCGTGATTCCAAAGACTGAGAAAACAGTGCAGACAAGCAAATGGAAGAATAAACATTTGTATTCTTTAAAAAAATTGCTGTTCTGTCGTCAATTCCAGAAGACGAAGAAACCTTTAGATTATTATTTAGACTTTCTACACCAAAACTGTCAATTAAGATTGGGTTCATTATTGGATTCTGCACAGTATAATGACAGGGGAGGGAAACAGATGATTGCTGAAAAAAGGCCTTAGAAAAGGCGTCATTGAACACTTGGGGACACTGTGATAAAGGAATGGCTGCGCCGGTGTTATTGTTAAGAGCTATTGTTTTATGCTTGGGACCAACAATGATGTTCCAAAATTTTTTTGCGTTATCAGTCAACAATGACGGAAGCATGCTGTGGAAAAATACGTGCTTGGTGTCTTTCAATGCTTTTCGGTAATCTGAAGCTATGGCATGATATAAATAAATCCCAGTGACAAGAACAGCCGTTCATTTTGGCTCAGCGAAAAGCTCGTTTTTTTTTTACTTAAAAGGCGTGTTAATGAGGCAGTGAACCATGGGGAACGATGCTTGCCTGATATGACGCGTATTGGTATCCATTTTTTCACGAGAAGGTGAACCTTTCTTTAAAAAGGCACCAATTCATTTCCACAGTACGGTTAGCAAAGTTTGGCATGTACTCATCTAAAAAGGTTTCCAGTTCTGCATTTATCGAAGAAAAATCTGCTTTCGAGTAACCTCTGATAATTTTGGGATTAGGTCGCATACGCCTGTTACCGTTTTTAACCTAAAATTGAATGAAGGAGTGGTCACTAAGACCCGGAAGAAATGTCAATGAATGAACTAGATCGGGAGACGTAGTTGGAACGAGATCAAGAATATTTGCACAAGTAGGTGTGGTACGGGTTGGCTGAGTAATAAGTTGAGAAAAGTTGAACTCTGCACACAAATTTATAAAGCCAATGGTGTCGGATGATGAATATAGTGCGGGTGGCAATGCACCCGACCAATTTATTTTTGTCGCCAACTAGAAAGAGTGGCGAAGAAGGAAATATAACTAAAATTCGGTTGAGAACATCGTGAAGGTCGCTACAAAATGATGTTGGAGCATTTGGAGGACGATAGCGTGCGCAGAAAATTGTATCTGGATGACTTATATGAATACAGGTGCATATGATTTCTAAACAGGAAACAAGTGGCACGTGTGAAGACTGCAGATAGTCAGCTACCGCTATTAGAACACCTCCACCTATTCGTTCACCACGGTCACATAGATATGTAGGGAATTTCTTTTCGCAGCTCAGTATTTCATCATTACATATCTTAGAATTCAGCCAGGTTTCTGTGAGGACCACTATGTCTGCACTGCACGTGTCGACGAGATTACACAAATCATCACGCTTATTAACAACACTACGAATGTTAGAGAACAAAACACATGTATTATTTATAGGCTCGTGACCTAAAGCAGATAGCTACGCAGGGGGCTGTCTGGCTGGCGGGGTGTTACTGTAAAAGCTATGTGAAGATGCTTCGCTCTTTATGTGATATTCGCAGACGCTATCTGATGCTGAAATGTAGACGTAACACTTATTCTTTATGAACAACTTGTGCTGACGAACAGCAAACTCATCTCCACTTGCCTGTCCAAATTCAAAAAGTTTTTTACGCGAATGCCGTGTTGACATGCAAAAATCTTCCTGTAACATTTACCCCAAAACTTTTCATTTTTCTTCTGTCAGAAAAAATAGTTTCCCGAATCTTAAAGTTCGAAAACTTGACTATGATAGGACGAGATCGATTGGGTGAAAATTTACATATAGCCGATGCGCACGAGCTATTTCCTCATTAAGTAGCTGAAGGCCTATTGCAGAAAGCAGCGTCTCACACACAAGCTGTTCAGACTCAGCCCATGTTTCGTTTTACAGTACTAGAGGTCATTCAGTTATCAGGGCTCACTCTGAAGCCGGGAAGTGCCGGTTCGCTTACGATGAGCTTCTGTTCCTGGACCACGTCATCAGGAAATCTGGAGTCCGCCCTGACCCGCAGATGACAGCTGCCATGGCAAAGCTCCAGCAGCCCATAGAGAAAGAAGGCAGTGCGTAGATTCCTAGGCATGTGTGCCTACTACAGGCGCTTTGTCAAAGACTTTTCACGCATCACTGAGCTGCTGACACATATAACTAAATGTGATGTCGAGTTCAAGTGGGGAACGCCGCAGGCCGACGCATTTCAAGAACTAAAACACTAAAACGACACCTGCCTTCACCACCGCTGCTTGCGCACTTCGACGAAGACACCGATACAGAAATACACGCTGACGCCTGTAGCCTAGGCCTCGGTGCCGTCTTAGTGCAGAGGAAAGACGGACTTGAACGGGTGATAGCTTACGCTAGCCGGTCGCTGTCAAAAGCGGAAGGCAATTATTCTACGACCGGCCATCATTTGGGCTGAAACAAAATTCCATCCCCACCTATATGACAAGCCATTCAAAGTCGTAAGCGACCATCACGCTGTGTGTTGGCTAGCGAACTTCAAGGACCCTTCAGGACGCCTGGCGTGGTGGAGCCTCAGGCTGCAAGAGTATGGCATCAATGTAATCTACAAATACGGAAGAATACACTCTGATGCCGACTGCCTATCTCGCGCTCCCGTGGACCCGCCACCCCAAGATAACCAAGACGAGGGCGCCTTTTTATTGCGATAGCAATTATATGGACACTCTAGGTGAAATTCCTCCGTCGTCGTCGTCGTCGCCGTGTAGGTTACGTATAAGTCCACGGGCGATAAAATCATCACCGCGGGCCATACGCCGTATGCATAGGCGGAAAGTTTTCATTTTCCCGGGGGGGGGGGGGGGGAGTATTAGCGCCTGATAAGTTTTGCCAACTGAATACCTAGTTGAATACCTATCAAAACCACGCACGTTCACTTTTCACTTGTTCCTGAAGGTTCTGTTATGATCGGCTTGGAACTGCACCTGTCAAATGTGGGAATCAAGCTCGAGCGCCTTTCCCGTGACGAGATAATCCTCTTTCATCCCCGAGAGAGCGTCTGACCTCTACGGAGCAGACGAAAACAGCGAGCTACCAAGAAGGAAGACCCGAGGGAGAGGAGGTCGCCAACTTGGCCGCCCGACAGAGGTCTCACACTTCCACAAGTTCCCCGAAGGAGTCATCGGCAGGTTATGCCTGGAATCTGTATCTCTCCAATGTGGGAAGCAAGCCCCAGCGCTTTTCCCGTGACGAGATAATCCCCTTCAGCCCCGAGAGAGCTCTCACCTCTACGGAGCAGACAAAAACGGCGAGCTACCAAGAAGGAAGACCCGAGGGCGAGGAGGTCGTCAACTTGACCACCGGAGAGAGGACTTCCCCGAAGGAAACGCCGGCCACCACGAGGGGATTTAAGGCCGTCCTGGCCCCCGTGTTAATCAGAACCGCTCGAGACTGATAGAGTCAAAACCATGTACCAATGAAGTGAATACAATCTTTTCTATTTTATTGCGATAGCAATTATATGGACACTCAAAAGCAGATTTCTGCCGTCGGCGTCGCCGTCGCCGTCGCCGTCGCCGTCGCCGTGAGGTTCCGTATGACGTCAATGGAGATGAAATCGTCGCCACGCGCCGCCGAACGCTGTATGTGCGAGTGAAAGAGCGCGAGGGACGCGCGCTTTCACGGGGAGTGAACGCACGGCGGAGAACAAACGCGCGTTCTGCGCTGTGCTCCCTTAAGGGCTGCAGAAGTAGGCGTCTCTTTCCTCCTCTACAATCACCATATATGTAGAGTAAACGTACCCTCTTCCGACGCGCGAAAGGCCGGGGGGGGGGGGGGGGGGCGTCGTTTAGCTGCGGCACCAAGTGCCTATTTATATCAGAGGCTCCGGCAACAGTCACCAACGCCGCACGCATTTTGTGCGACCGCGGGCAAAACGCCGACGGCGTCGACAACAGTTCTGCGTGTTGCAGATGCTGCTGCATGTCCACGTTTATACAGCTGATTAAGCTACTATCATTACTCCGTATAGCTCTCTACAAATTTGCTATCGCAATTGATGCTTCGCCTTTAAGGTGAAACTGCGACAACTATTTCATCATCACGATTCCCGCCTTCATCGTCGTCTCCTGATTCCTGCGGTGACGACCCACCTCACCCGGTCGAGATTATATCAGCTGGTTGGCAGCAATGGGATACTCCACCCTTCGTCCTGGCTTCAGCAAAATGGTGAGCGCTTGACTTTCTTTGAGAATTTGCCAGGTTTTAGCTTGTGTGTTTTCTAAAACGAGGAATTAGTTTCTGTACGTGCAGGCTCCTGTTGAAAGCTTCCTCACGTCACAGCAGAGTAAGAAAGTCCTCGTTCGGGATTGACCATGGATTTGGGCAAACGGAAAAAGCCAGAGTTGTTATTACTTTGTGAAGAGCTGGGAATTGAGGTCGGGAAAAGTCAGAGAAAGCCGCAGCTTATTGAGGCGATTGAGAAGTGCGGGGCTCTTGAGGACGAAATTTCAGAAGCATGGGAAGAGATAGAGAAACGAGCTGAGAAAGCTGAGCAAAACGCTGCAGAAGAGAGGGAACAGAGAGCTGCAGAAAGAAAGGAACGAGAGGAACAGAGAGCTGCAGAAATAAAAGAACGAGAGGAACAGAGAGCTCACGAACTAAAGCTAAAAGAACTAGACGTGCAGCGGGATCTGGCCAGGCAATCAGCAAATAACCTCTCAATAGATGAAAGACGTTCAGGTGAAGTAGGAGTGAAGATAAGGGATCTCATGCCATCGTACAAGGTGAACGATGACATGGGTTTGTTTCTCGTTACTTTTGAACGAACCTGCGAGAGAAACGGGTTGGCACTAGAGTGTTGGCCGCAACAGATTCTGACCGTTCTTCCTGGCGAAGCAACCGAAATAATTGCAAGGCTAACGAAGGACGAGTCAGAGGACTATCAGAAAGTAAAAGCGGCGCTGCTAAGAAAATATCGGCTCTCAGCGGAGGCTTTCCGTCGCCGTTTTCGGGAGGCAGTTAGGACACCGGGCGAGTCTTTTCAAGATTTCACTTACAAACTGAAAGCCAATTTAATTGAGTGGCTAAAAGGGGAAGATGCGTTCGGTTGTCACGACAAGGTTGTTGAGCTAATCTGCATGGAGCAGTTCTATGGGTCCTTGAGCGAAGAGATGCGCCTGTGGATTCAAGATAGGTTGGGCGAGAAGGGCTTAGATTGTGCTGCAGTGCTAGCAGATGAATTCGCCGCACGTCGCGAATCCGAGAAAACGCGCGTCCGGCCGTTGACTAAATTCGGCAAAGAGGAAAACAGGCGCCCCTTTCACAAAGAGAAAGCTGGAAGTGAAACCAAAGACATGCCGACAGATAATTTAGGCCAGAATAACAGCGCAGCGAAAGACGAAAGAAAAACAGAAAAGGCATTCGAGGCTAGAAAACCGGTCGTCTGTTTCCGTTGCCAGGAGCCTGGACACCTTGCGATCGGCTGTCGGAAGCCTAGGATTGTTTTTTCTTTCGTAAATGACGACGGCAACTTGAAGCTCTTAGAACCCTACATTCGCGACCTCGCAGTGAACGGAACGCCATGTAGGGTACTTAGGGACTCGGCTGCGACAATGGACATCGTCCACCCTGCGTATGTGCAACCTGAGGATTTTACCGGGGAACATGCGTGGATCCGGCAGGTAGTTGAGGAGGATAGTGTTTGCTTGCCCATAGCCAGCGTAAAGATCGAGGGGCCGTTCGGACTATTGATGACTGAAGCCGCGGTATCGCAGAATCTGTCCAAACAATACCCCTACTTATTTTCAAATCACTCGGAAATGCTGCTAAGAAAATGGGTCTGAGTTTTGGCGACTATACGGCCCAAGCTCTCCCGCGTCCCCAGGCTCATGAGATCGCGGCGGAGATAAGGCAAGGCAATGAAGAAAGGAAAAGGCCTCATGACATAGGCACTCAGGAAGCGCAGCACATAACTAATGAAAGCGGGGGAAAAGGTGCTAGCGAGGAGGCATTCGGCTCAGTGGGCATACCGCAGCAGAGGCTGGTAGAGGAATTAGAAACTAATTGGAGCTGTCACATTCGGAGGGCTATTTAGACCATCTGAAGGTTGTTAAAGAAGGAATCGCGGCAGAAGAGAGCAATTACGTCGCGAAGGTAGAAGCAGTGGCTATTCCGGAGCACGTTCCTTGCGGAGACAAGGCTTCTTTTAGCAGCCCTAAAAAGGTCAAGGAGGCGCTGAAAAACTCCCTTGTACCTCCGCATTTGAGCGGGGTTCCGGAATCGTCCAAAGGAGAGGAGACTGATATGGCGGCCAAACAGGGCATGACCCGGACGATCGAGGATTGCACAGGCACATTCGGTGACCGCCTGGCGAGGCAAAAATTTTTCAGACAGTGCAAACGAGCGAAGTATTTAGCACAGCGCAAATTCGAGACAGACACACAGCAGCCCGTAAGCGAAGGGAACAGGCCACCACGCAGAACTTCAGAGGGCTCGTTATGGTGGTTGAGAAAACGGAGACGTCGCCAAAGGCGGCTGACAACAGAACAGGGCGCGTCTCCGCGAGTAGGAATGCGGCTGAAAGGGGCATCCTGGATGAGGTACGCGCGCAAGCACAGGGCCAGTCAAACAGTCAATGAGGGGGAATGCGCCGCGAGAGGGAGAGCAAAGGAAGAATGGGGATTCTCCTCGCGTTTACGGCCTCCCTCCCTGAGACGCAAAATAAAGCTGCGGCCACACGAATTGACAGGTGACGGGAGGGGGCAGTGTGTGTCTGGCACCCTTTATTGCCCATGGCGAGGCCCAATGACTTTCAGATTGCGACCTAGTCGAGTGCGCATTAGGAGGTAGTAATTGTCGAATTGGGCGCCTCCATAAGGTTCCCGTTTGTAAATTTGTAAATAGAGCACGTTGCATTTTTTTTCATTTGTTAGTTATTAAGACCTTATTTCTTTTAATTTCAAAGGTTCCGCGTTAATCTCGGTGATTCGTTGTGATGATTGTTATGCGCGCCAGTTACGCGAATAAAACTGCGAAGCAGGTTTTGCGACGGTGGTGGCTCGTGAACGCGCTGTTTTTGTAGATCGGCATTGACCATTGGAGGTTTGTAGAAACAAACCATTTTGGGTAATTCTATGCTTACAGGGTAGGTGCGTTTATCGGCTACCATTGCAGGTAGAGTATGGCTTTTGGTTTTCTGGCTTTAAATGCCACTTTAAGAATCAGCTTAATTAGGAGTTCAAGCGGTCATCAGAGAGCAGTACATTTTGCCTTAGAAGCGCTGGTACTGGCAGATACTATTGACCCAACGAGTAACTAACTCACTGCGCAGCATTTATCCGTCTGATCATTTTCAATGCACTCTCAGTCTCTCAATAAATGTGGCTTTCCCGGGCAGAAGAAACAAAAACGTTAGGTATTAGGTTAATTGAAATATGCACTTAAGTCTAGTTTTTTCCTTTTGTTAATTTTCGGGAAGCTCGAACGAGGGCTGTAGGTTTAATTCTGATAAGGTATTGTGTGAAGAATGTGTGAACCTGGCAGTTCTCATGGGTAGTTGGGTGCTCTCTGTTTGTTGTGCCTTGGGCTTGGCGTGGTCTATTTCCAGAGGGTGTCACCTGGCCTGCCTTGGAACGAACGGCGAAACAAAGCAGAGGCACGGGGTCTATGGTCTCTTCGAGGTGCTTGGATGCTGCAACCCCTTCGAGACCTCCTTTGGCGGTGGACGGGCTGTTATGATCGGCTTGGAACTGCACCTGTCAAATGTGGGAATCAAGCTCGAGCGCCTTTCCCGTGACGAGATAATCCTCTTTCATCCCCGAGAGAGCGTCTGACCTCTACGGAGCAGACGAAAACAGCGAGCTACCAAGAAGGAAGACCCGAGGGAGAGGAGGTCGCCAACTTGGCCGCCCGACAGAGGTCTCACACTTCCACAAGTTCCCCGAAGGAGTCATCGGCAGGATATGCCTGGAATCTGTATCTCTCCAATGTGGGAAGCAAGCCCCAGCGCTTTTCCCGTGACGAGATAATCCCCTTCAGCCCCGAGAGAGCTCTCACCTCTACGGAGCAGACGAAAACGGCGAGCTACCAAGAAGGAAGACCCGAGGGTGAGGAGGTCGTCAACTTGACCACCGGAGAGAGGACTTCCCCGAAGGAAACGCCGGACACCACGAGGGGATTTAAGGCCGTCCTGGCCCCCGTGTTAATCAGAACCGCTCGAGACTCGGATAGAGTCAAAACCATGTACCAATGAAGTGAATACAATCTTTTCTATTTTTCATCATCACGATTCCCGCCTTCATCGTCGTCTCCTGATTCCTGCGGTGACGACCCACCTCACCCGGTCGAGATTATATCAGTTCCCTCACCGCCTCCTCGGCTCGTATCTCGTATTAGAGCCTGATAAGTTTTGCCAACTGAATACCTCGTACATGCATTATTGTAGGAGCACTCTCTCTGTAAGACTGCCGTCCTGGTACAGAACGGCGCAGAACTATGCGATAGCTCCCACTTTTTCATTTTTATTTAAACTTATCGCCACGCAATGTTCATAAAGACGCTCCCCTCCATTAGAATGAGATCGAACAATTTTCCGAATCAGTCAGCGCCGACCGCTTTTGGTCACTCTGTGTGGCTTAAGCGCGGGCACTTGCGCTCCCGCTGACGTGGTAGCCGACGTTGACGCCGCCAGATGCGCAAGGCTGCCATAAAGAACCATGTACGATCGCGCGCGTATAGTATTATAGTTAACGCAAGTCAAAGTATCATGACGATGCACTTCACATTGCTTTCGTGCTGACGACGCTTAGTGCGACAGTGAACCTCTACTAAAGACGTCGAGTATTCGAAGGGGTATGCGTTAATAATGGAAGACTTCACTCACCTGTTCGGACCGATCAGGTCGCAGACGTCAGTTGTCAACTTGTCTGCGTGGGCAGGCACTCGCTTAATTTCACAAGTGAGACGAGTGAGGCGCATCCAAAGGGCCTGGACACGATGGTACTACCTCGTTGAAAAACCAGCGAGCTTTTTAAAGTCCTCTACATTTCCAAAGTTGTGCGCATAAAAACCACAACGGACACAATGGCGCTTCACTTGGTTCTCCTATCTCGGATTCTCCACCTGCTCAAACGCGAAGGTGCCTCCTGCTAATGCTCACAAGACATCACTATAGACAGCGCAGTGGCAGCGCGCTAAGCTTAGGGTTCTTGCAAGGCTCAGAGGAGAAGGCAGCGGCGCATGCGCAGAGTACAAATCTTGAACGCGCGGTCGCTTTATCAATAAAGCGGGCGCTTTGAAAAATGGGGAGTGGGGGGGGGGGGGGGGGGGGGGGACAAGCGCGGCGCGTATCTGCTGGTTTGTAGTGACTGCGGCAGTCCGTGCGCCTGTCCGTGCGCCTTCTACATACGCGGGTCGCGCGCTTTATTTTGGCGGTAATCTGCGCGCCGTATTTTGAAAGCGCTCCGCAGACGGCTAATACCTTTGTACGAGCTGTAATTTTGCCGCTCAGTTTCCGTTGAAGCGATAGACAGTACGAAGATCACTGCTTGCTGCTGCTGGTGCCGCACTTTGATACGCCAACGTTTTGACGGTTAGTGTCAGAGGTCATCGAGTGTGCTGTGTTTATGTTTGCTTGGGCGCGCTGACAACATGCTTGATAATTCAGTTAGTAAGCAAATGTTTGCAAGTTTATACGGCCGATAAAACTACTATCCTTACTTCATATAGCTGTCTACTAATTTATTATTGCAATCGATGCTTCGCCGTTCGGGCGACTCTGCGCCTCTTTCTTTTTTTTTCTTCTTTTTTACGTTTAGTGCGAGTATAAGCACCGCTGCGCATGGCGGCTATTGATTCTGACTGCGAGTAAATCCGGCTTAGCCTCAGTTCAGTTACTGAGTAAATTATTTTTATTTATGACCGCTGCAGGCATGTGGGGATGTTTCCATCCCTAATAAATGTTGTAAATTATTAGAACAGTTTTTGTTTTTCATGAGTCGTTAGCATTGCCTACTGGAAACAGTAGCAATACTCAGACACACAACATTCATGTGCATTTCACACGCCGCTCATAAAAGACTCTGCTGAAGGGGCCACTGAAGACTGCGGGTTTTTCTTTTTCAGGGTCAAAAAAGCACGCAAAGCAATTTGAAGAGGTGAACATTCTTCTTTTTTTGGGAGTTTTACGTGCCAAAACCAGTTCTGATTATGAGACACGCTGTAGTGGAGGGCTCCGGATTAATTTTGATCACCTGGGGTTGTTTAACGTGCAGTACAACGCAAGCACACGGGCGTTTTTGCATTTTGCCTCCATCGAAATACGGCCGCCGCGGCCGGGATTCGATCCCGCGATGTCGTGTTCAGCAGCGCAACGCCTTATATGACTGAGCCACCGCGGCGGGTGCGAAGTGATCATCATCATCATCAGCCTATATTTTATGTCAACTGCAGGACGAAGGCCTCTCCCTGCGATCTCCAATTATCCCTGTATTCCAAGCGCATTCCAACTTGTAGGCGTAAGTAGGAATACGCTAGCGTAAGGCAGGGGTAATTGGAGGTCAACATAGAGCAACGTATTCATTCTCCCGGCATAACCTATCCTTACAATTAGCAATAATTGTTACTTGGCTAAATCCTTCTCTTTAAAAAATGTAACAAACTTATTCCTGTGTATATATTTAAATATATTGCATGCGTGTGTATAGTGTTCACAGTCGAAATTAAAAATAAAAACGTTGAATTGAGAAAAAATGCTTATGAGGTAGCCGCCGCTGGCGCTTCTAATGCGCTTGTCGTCCTATGGTCAGGATTTGCAGAAATAAAGCGAAAGTGTGAATGTAAAGCCATGCACGTCCGCGCTGATGCAGTAAGCTTTTAGTCACAATGAAATTTTTAGTGAAACGTTGAGGCATCTCTAAAGAAACCGCAAATGATGTGGGCAACAGAACTCTGGTGATGACACTTTGGCGAGAAATGGAGGGGGGGGGGCACAGTCTTCCAGTCGCTCACAACGCTCCGAAGGGAGGGTAGGGAGTTGGACGGGCCACGCTTGCTGCTGCGGCCATGCGCTCCCGCCACGCCGCCAAGCTTTCGGTGGGGGGGGGGGGTTCTGCGCGGCGAGGGCCCGCGCGCGCGGCTACAGTAGCGCGGCTGTATCTTGAAAGCCATCTGCGGTGGCTGCAGAGTCTGCCCTTCCTGTGTTTTCGCGGCTAAAAACGCGTTGATGCGAGCGCCGGCACGCAGCTCAATTCGCTCGCTCCTGTTGTTGCGCTGACTCACTCGAGCGTTTTGACAGCCAGTTTCCGCAGTCATCGAGTAAGATGCGTTCATGTGCGTTCATGTTTGCTTGTGCGCGCGTGACACAATGCTTGTGAATTTAGCTAGTATGGCTATGTTTACAAGTTTATACGGCCGATAAAAAAGCTATCCGTACTTTGTATAGCTGTCCAGTAATTTGCTATCGCAATCAATGGTTCACCTTTCGGGCGAAACTGCGACATTTTATGAACAATAACTGCAGACAACTTCGCCGAATATCAACGAGCAGACGGGGAGTTACGAAGCCTTTTGGAGTACTTAGAAGGCACGACCGACGTTGTCCCTAGGATATTTCGGCATGGACTGTCTTTGTTTCGCTTACGCAACGACGTCCTCGTAAAAAAGAACTTCTACACGGTCCGCGCAAACTGCCTTCTCGTTGCACCAGCAGCAAGTTCTCCAGTCAGAAGTCTTGCACGCCCTGCACGGCGACCAGGCAGCCAGACACCCTTGATTTTCCCGTGCACTCGCAAGAATACTTGACAAGTACTTTTGGTCGCGCTTGAATAACGACGTCGCCCGCTGCGTCAAGACATGCTGTGCCTGCCAGCGACGCAATACACCGCCGACAAGGCCAGCGGGTTTACTACAGCCGATCGAGCCTCCTTGCCGACTGTTTAAGCAAATCGGGTTGGCTTTGTTTGGACCTATTCCGACGTAAACATCTGGAAACAAGAGTATCGTCGTGGCCACCGACTACCTTACCCGCTACGCCGAAAGTAAAGCCCTCGCCAAAGGTAGGGCAGCTGAAGTAGCCAAATTTTTCGTTGAGAACATCCTGCCACGACATGGTACGCTACAACTCCTCATTACTGACAGAAGAACGGCTTTCACCGCTGATCTTACTCAAGCCATCCTGCAGTATAGCCAGAAAAGTCACCGGAGGACCACTGCCTACCACCTGCAGACGAATGGTCTGAACAAAGACCCTCGCCAGCATGCTTGCAATGTACGTCGACGTAGAACACAAGACGTCAGATGCCGTCCTTCCGTGCGTATCCTTTGCTTACAACACGCCAGTGCAAGAAAACAACACAGATCACGCCGTTCAAGCTGGTCTACTGGGGGACGATACCCAAAATCTGTCCAAAACACCTTTTTTTTCAAAAGTATGACGAATAAATACTTCATCTCATGGAGAACATGTCCAGCAAGCTTATAGTGCAGCTTGTAGCTCCACCATAAGCGATTAAAAAATCGCGCCTCTGATGCATGCCCACTCGTGAAGGTGGGTGTGGCTTCTAAAAAAGATTGGTTACGTTGCAATTTTCAGTATAAATAGGGTAGTGCAACTGATATAAACAATTTTTTACATAATACTGGAAGGCGAGACACCCAACCAATCGTAGCAATTGCTTCATAGGCTACGATTGGGTAGATGTCTCATTTTTTATTTTAATTACTTTTCTCCACTTAGCGGGTTTCCGCTCATCTATTACGTCAAACACTTGCCTTTGCTACGAGTTGTTGGTAAATTCGACTTCGCCCTGCCATCTGCCAGCCGCCTTGCTAGCTCTGATAGTAGAGCGGCTGCCCCGGAAAGGCGGTGGTCCCGGTTTCGCGTCCCGGAGCAGGAATAATTTTTTGTCTGCGACGCTTTTCTTTCGAGGAAACCGTATGGGTTTCCTTTGTAGCAATTGCTATGATTGTGTGTATGTATGTCTAATTTTCCATTTTAACTACTCCTCTCCACCTAGCGGGTTTCCGTTGAACTATGACGCCGATACCGGAGGGAATCAATGAAAGATTAGTTTTTCTATTCCAGTAGTTGAACTATTTTCTGCAAGTGGCACTGCCATGCGCACGAAAACGGTGCAAGCGCGACGCGCGTTTGTTTTTGTGTGAACGCTGTGAGACGCTGTGCCGCCGCTTCATTTTATCGTGCTACAGAGGTTTTGTGACCTCAACCTTATACAGCTATTTTGCGTTCACACAATAGCCCAGGTGGCCTTCTACAATGATGGCAACAAAGCAAGTTCGTGAAGCGCTAGGTATCGCATCGCACCAGGAGGTGTTTTTTTTTTTTTTTTTTTTTTTGCGTAGTAGCCCTCAATCGTATATGGACATTGTTCGAATAGTCAAGGCTGAGTTTCGGGTCTCTTTAGAGAGCAAACAACGAAGAAGGGCCAAGGCAAGTGCTACAAAAGGTTTCTGAAAGAACTCTGATGCAGATGAGGCTGCAGACTGCGCCCCAGAGGTGGTCGAACAGTTAAACGGTTCTGAAGATTTCTGACAACGCTGTTTGACCTATATGAGGAATATTTCCTCTGCAATAAATAAACGTTTTTCTTTGAAATTTCAATCAATAATTGTTCGCTGCTCATTGCAGAGACTGAACTAAAAACATAATTTTTCAGTGAAAACCTTTCATTATTTACAACTCTCCTTTATTATTTTAATTCTAGCTGACTCTGTGGCGAGTAAATGTAGCTTTGACATGGGACGACCAAAGAAGATCTGGACACCCGAAGAAGAAGCAGCTCATCTTGAAGTGCGTCGCGCGCCCAAGCAAGAATTTGCGCGTCGGCGCTGAGCCGATTCGGAATACCGTGCCTAGCAGACTTGGAATTTCCTAGCGAAACTTAGCCAAGACTAGCAAAACCTGAAAGAAGCTAATCACCAGCTCCGCTGTTTAATCCAACCTTGCACCACTAGTGCAAGCTGCCCACGTTTTTTCTTTCGCTGCTACTCCAGACGTATTCATCCCTGTGGCTGGAAGAAGCGCCGGCCCAAACGCTACCCAGAGTCCCTACAGCCTCTAGGTGGGTGATCGTGGGCGTGCTACCATAGTGATCGTTTCATTCTCGTCATTACTGCTTTGTCATTCGACTCTCGTCATGCCGTCGTCGTCAAGCAGTCATCATGCATTGGTCATCACATTGCCGTCTTGATGCCTTCGTGTTTGCTCCAACATTGTCACTCCAGCTTCGTCATCCCATCGTCGTCATACAGCGTTCGCGTATGGTCGTCTTCATGTAATTGTCTACATTCACTCATCGTCATCCCATTGTCCTTATAGCATTTTCATGCCATCGTCATCATTGCGTTGTCGTCATAGAGTTGTCGTCATGAAGTCGCCGTACAGTCTTCGCGATGCCGTCGCGGTCAATCCATTGTCATTAATCTAACTTCATCACCCGACTCTAGTCATGTCATCGCCATCACACCATCGCCACCACAAAGTTGTCATTCTATTGTCCTCACGCCGTTGTCCTCACGCTTTCGTTTACACGACTGTCGTCATGTCATCGTCCTCATTGTGTCGTCCTCATTAAACCTTAGTCGTTATTAGAGATGGGCAAAACGGCTCACTTCAGTGAGCAGCTCGGAACGGCTCAGCTCACTGAAGTGAACGGTTTCATTGGAACGGCTCACCGGTTCCCTTAAACGTGTAACCCTGTGTTATGCATATTGTATAGTTATCTGGCTTTGAAAAAAAACGATATGTGCATAATTGAATAACCGTGTTATTGGTATTTTCGCTAGGTTTAGATATATTTTTACATATAATAAAAGCGTGAATTTTTAGTTGTAATGAAACTTTCTTTGTCTGATATTGGGGATAAACTGGTTATGATATTGTGACAGCCAGAATGCCGACGTACTCTTTCAGAAAAGAAATATGTAACTTCATCGTCATTACAGAAGCTTGTCTGTTTTTGTGCTACTTAAAATAACTTTTGTCAAAATAAAAAACAATATGATTGTACATTATATTTCAACTTTATTCATTTATTCACATTCGTACGTTCACTATAATATGAGTAAGCTGTAACGTCATGCAAAATGAATGCAGAAATCATTCTTAAAGTAATATACAAAATCACACAAAAGATCCACAGAACTGCCGCCCGTACCTTCGTTTTTTTCTCTTGACTGCACGCGCGATACTGGCGATTATACCATCATGCGTCAAGACAAAAAAAAAAGAGAATGAAGTTCTATACACTCAACAGATCATTGGCCTCATTTAATGACGTGCTAATGATAGAGGCTCTGAAAATGCATGAAGTGGATGTCATAGGCGACATTT